>NW_026918728.1:0-14637 GCF_032062105.1 Saccostrea cuccullata | reverse complement strand
CTGAATAGATTAATAAAGAATCAAATAATGAAGCATTTTAGGTAATATTGTCATTATTTAGCTTATCGTCAGATTTGACAAAAACTTTTTAAAATAAAAAAAAAATAATTTCATTTAAATGAAAATTATGCCTGTTTTGTTTTTACTAATAATTGAATCAAAGACTCCACACCGTTTTACAAATGTGCTTAAACGGTTTCATAAATATGTTAATAGTTAACAAAATTCTATGTGTATTATCTTAATTTTGTATTTTTCAAAAAAATTCTTTCGTTTCCAAATATGGCTTTTCAACATCACGTAAATATCTTGGTGTAAAATTAGCCCTCCAACCGCATTCATTTCGAAGGAGGTCAACAAAACACAGCATGAAGTATGTAAATCAAATTGTGATTTTTAATAACTATACACTTTCATGTTTCAAATGACATATAAAAGTGTTAGTTTCAGTTCACAAAATTTTTTGACTTTTCCTAAAGTCGATTTGGCACTATAAATTGAGAATGCGTCTTGCAGGTTTTATGCAGACTTCGATGCATGTCGAGAAAACGCGTCGAACGCTGTAAACCTACCCATACCTGGTAATAGGATCACTGCATCGGTTCGAAGATGTGCACAAGTCAAGTGATATACACCCTGAATTCCATTTATTGAAATATGCATCACAAAAAAGAAATAACCTCCATAAAAACTCAATAAACACACTGTATCTACTCCGCACAGTCTAGCGCGTCGATACACTTAGTGAGTTAGTCCGTGCTGAGCAGATTGTGGTCAGGGAAAATATCACAAGGGAAAAAGAGTGGTATTTGCGCGGCTGAAATTGGGGGGGGGGGTCTAAAGTATAATTATAACGGCTTCATAAGGTATAACTGAAAATTGTCTATCTAGTTCTAATAAACTAAACATTCCTTATATAGTCTGCAGTTGTTTTGCATCGCAAAATTCATTTGTCAATTACAACTGATTATTTTAGTACTAATCTCAAATCTAAACCAAGTAATTTGATATACGGTAAATATTTAGTTCAAGACTTAAAAAAATTTGACCAGAATACAAAAGTTTATGTGTGCATCTGTACGTTCTTTAACACACACGCGGAAAAAAACATCCCCCTTTTAGACTGATATTGAGGCATTTATATTTTAAGGGTGGGGGGCAGAAATAATTGACATGGCCGTTACCTAAATATTCTTGGAAGATAGACATTTCTGCCAATTCCATTTTTGAAGATTTTTTATTGTCTCACTCCGACCACAAAGTATGAACATTTTAGCGGAATGTGGCTGTTTTATAATTATTACAGGAAGTCTTTCGAGATTTCAGTATCCCTGTCTGACAGTCTAGTTTTTTTTTTCAAAAATAAAAATAATTTCTGTTGCAATATTTGGGAGATGCTTTTAAAAACTTGAAACCTGGTGGAATACAGATAATTTGTAATTACTCTTTTATTCATTGAACTCTCTCGCTCTCTCTCCTCCTGTAACCATCTGTAAGCGCAATAATAGATATAAAGTCATATGTATTTTGTGTTGTACCATTTATTAGATCTTGGGACAGATCAAAGATTTTTTTTATCAGGCGGGGATGTCGAAACTTGTTCAAAAATTGAAATAATAATTTTACTTTTGACAAGAAAATAAACCTAAACGCCGGAATTGAAAGGAAAATACATGTAAACGTGAAGTCTACATCATAGGAATGGGAACATTGGGAATTTTCTCAAATACATGTACCTTCTCAGGTAAGGAAACTGGACAAAAATTATTTAGACAAGAGGTATAAAAAAGCTAATTTTTGGTAGAATGTGGAACTCTCATCGGCAGTTTGCTTTCCCTTCCTATATGCTTCGACTATTAATAATTCATATCCAACCCAGATATTTCTTGAAATGCAAAAAAAAAAAAAAAACCCGTAAACTCGTCCAAACTCCAAAACCTTCAAACCTTAGCCTTTTCATACCAATTTAACACAAATTCGCGTTTACCAGGGAGTCTGCGTTTTTTTCTTGCTTTAGTAAATAAATTTAATAACCTTGCAAATCCCAGGGGAGGGGGGGTCCTAACCCCTCTAGATCCGCGCATGGCACTCATGCATAGAATCACAACACAGCCACTTCAATTTATATTGATGGGGGACCTCCAAAATCAGTTGACAAGCAAAAAAAAAAACAAAAAAAAAAAACAAAAAAACAAAAAACAAAACAAACACAAAAAACAAAACAAAAAAACCTAAGCACCACACTCTATACAATCCTTTTTGGTAGGGGATAAAGGAGGCTTCCTGTAACTTTTCTGTTCAGTACATTCCTTTTGAATGCTTGAATCTGCGTATTTCCCTGCAAACAAAAAATGTGGAGGGAGCTTCCAAATCAATATTTTAATTTATTTAAAACTGCAGCAAAGATTATCCTCAGAAAAAGTGAGCCCCCCCCCCTCCATCTGCATACTACGGGAACATTTTAAACCTTTATCTTTACCGAATCGAAATATTTCATGAATACTTCTTAAAGTTAGTTAATTCTGAAAATGGTCCAAAAATGGTAAAAAATTCGCTGGAATCTTCCTTGCATGTTACTTGTGGGTGGTTGAAGCCCTTAGACAGGGTTACCATGACAAGATAGAATTTGTCCCCATTGTAATTTAAAAGAACTCAGAGGTGAGTTTCATTACATACTAAAGTGCAGCTCGCTACTTTCAGAAAGAATGCTATGCTTAACAGAAAAAAAGCATAAAATTTCAGAATGTGATTAATTTTAAACACATTATGAATAACAATAAAAACTGTTTCCTGAGAAAATTGTGCTCGTTTATAAAGAAAAAAAAATAAAATATGCCCCCCGCCTAAATTCCCATACTTCACATTTATAGCAACGTACAATTTTTTGGTTTAGTTTCTTATTCACGCATGCTTTATAGATCTACTGTTATGTATAAAATCACCTATACATTTTGTGATTTTTGTATACTGTTGTAAAATGGTGAAGAGATTCAAATAGTTGATTGAAAAATGATTGAAGGTACGCGGAGGAAAGCAAATCCGCGAAAATCTACAGATCTAGAGAACTGAAAGGACAGAGATTTTTTTTTCATTTCTACAAATTATTCATATTATTAGACGTATAAATATCTATACTCTATATTACAGAAAAAAAACATTCTCTCTCTCTCTCTCTCTCCGTATGTGTGTACAAAAATAAAGGCCGGGGGTTCCAATCCCTGGAACCCCACTCCACCTCTGGATCCGCCGATGAATTCTATTTTGATTATTCATATACCATAGAATCAAACTCGTTTATTGTGTATAAAATTATGAAAATAAGTTTAAATCAAGTTATATAAGGTCTTTATTTAAAAAAAAAATAAATAAAGCCAATGCAAATTATTTATAATGAAAATATTTGATCGTAAAAAAATCCGATCTTTTTCAGAGAGCGTTATGCATTTTTTTTTACCCCCCCCCCCCTTTAACGGGAGAATCTCGTCAAAGGAAGTATGATTCGTTATGTTGCATGCTATAAAATACTGAGTAAATTTAATGTAATTAAGCCATGTTTATAAATTTTGTTTACATTTACATATACAGACAAGAGTAATATTTATTTTTGAAAAAAAAACTTGCACTTTTTCAGTCAACCAAAATACCAGTAAGCTTTCCGCCTTTGAAATTTCCCCTGACCAAATAGACTATCGTCGTGGACCACGTGTGTCCAAGTGCTATGTGGTGACAATTTTTTTACTATCCAGTTAGCAATGGATTACATGAATTCTGAGATGCATATTTCAATAAAAGTGAAATAGGATATATTTCTTTCGACATGTGCACATCCCTGTAACAGTAGCATTATTCAGGTAAATATCTTTATCACTGCGTTCGATGCGTATTCTCGACCTGCATGCGTGCACATCCAAACGGTTTTAGCTGTTTTCCGTGTTATTTTTTCTAAATTGCAGCAAATGCATAAAAAATAATTTACTTCTCAGTATATTTCTAGTTTTTGTCAACTTTTAAAACATGTATTTGTTCAGTTTATGAATTTATGACAACTATACTATCGGAGATGTGTACATGTTGACAGCCAGGCTAGAAAATCACTCAAGTGAAACACATTTACCTGGCTTTATATAACAGGTACATGTACAGGTGGCCAAAAATTTTCAAGTAAATATGGCGGAATCGAAGAAATATGGTGGACAATGGCGTACAGGAGGGTAGTAAGTCGTACAAAGATGAAAAATGATGCCTTTCTAAGAGTTCATGTCAGCTTTAATAAAATGTATACGTAGTTAGTGTCAAGTTCAGAATACCAGCGCTTTAAGAGTATAAGGAAAACTAGCAGCTTCTCGTTTGAATTTAAATGGACACAACATTTTTACAAAACTATATACGTGATCACATGTGTTGGCCAGGAAATCCACCTGACAATTGTATTCACCGATAGTACAATAAAGGAATTAATCAAGCGTAAAATTCCTATAGTATTCATAGTAACCCATAATGCAATTCTCATTCAGCTGATTTATCAGTTAAGGTCACATTGGTGCCTCATTTGCTAATCTTACGCCAAAAAATATAGTACCGGTTCCCATGCAAATTATTTGTCCAAAAAGAAATTTTAACTCATGGCAGCAGAAAATTGTATCATTATACGAGGGGCGTTCAATAAATGATGTCGTCAGCTCCATGGCACACAACATAGAAATCATATGACATTAAGCTTGACTTTTTCTAGTTATTGAATCTTTAATGAATTGATAACAGTTTATGTGACCACTTTTCATCGCATAATTTCATTGTGGGAAGCTGGAAAACAAGGGCTACTCGAGACACTGCGTTAAAAATGAATGGTCAAGAATCAGTAAATTAGAGGAAAATTGATCGCTTCATTAAAGCTGCTGTAAAACTTGTTAATTTCCCAAAAATATATTAACTGAAATATGTGAAATTTACAGCAACTTATGTCTGTTTCATACACACATGAACAAGTGGATTTCAATCAACAAAAATTATATAATGGTCATCAAAAATGGGCACCCTCCTTGTCAACAAGGACATACAACAACCAAAGAATATTATCGATAATTCAACAAATTATCACACATTACGTTTTATTGACTTTAAGTTACATAGCAAATTTGATAGACATCATATCGCGGGTAGTTCACACTGTTTTAAAGAAACATTTGATTGTAAAAAAGTTTAATACTCAAATGCCACCCTATATTTATAAATATGAGTGAAAAGAGCGAAAAACGAAAAATTGTTCTTATCCACGTTTTTCTGAAATTCAAACAGATCATGAAACTTGAATCCATTTTGCGTTAAACCCTCAAAACAAATTTAGAATAAGATGTACTTGACAAAACTGCAAAGGCCGAAGAAGAGCAAAAATTTGCAAGAACAAAAAAACAGTTTTATACGCTATTTTCTTAAATATTAGCGGTCTTGTTGTTCAAATACATATATAGGGAGGCAGTTCAATTTCTGGAGGAGTCTAGTAAGCAAAATATTTGCCAAAAAATTGAAAGGTTTATGAGAGGAAGGAAACAGAATGAGGAATTCACTACATATGACAGTGTCCAACCCACAGGCTATGAAGAGTAAAGGAGTTTGGGGTAAACAGAAAGTTAATGTTTTGGTTAATGTTAATGTTAAGTTAATGTTAATATTCAATAATATTCGCCAGATCTTTCAATCTATGACTTGTTTCATATCCCAAACTTACGAAAACACCTTTCAGAAAGAAAAAAACAAGCACAGGATATCATAGGATCTGCCATTTTCCAGTATACGAAGGGTCATACTCAAAACTGTGTTCTAAAAACAATTAGAAATCGAATAAAAAATGTTACGGACATGTCTTTTAATTGAAAGAGAATATTTTAGTTAAATCATTAAGACAAAATCATAGAAAAACGATTTTTGTTCCTTTCCGAGCCCTGATGACATTATTTATTGAACGCCCCTCGTACTTATAATTTTAATCTGAATGAATTCAAGAGAGATCGATTGAAGTACATTTCTACAGAATGATATTATAAGGTGGTGAAAACTAAAACGCAACTTATCTTTTCTGTTTACCATGTCTCCACGTGCCAGTCACTCCCTAGCCACATTTACGTGAATAATTAACCCTATCTCGCTTCATTAATGTCGCTGTAAAACTTGTTAAAAATCCTAAATAAGTATTCACTGAAACATGTGAAATTTACAGCAACCAATGTTTGTTTTATAGACATAGCAGGTGGAAATCAATGAACAAAAATGATATAATGGACATCAAAAATGGGTACCGTCCTTGGCGACAAGGACTTACAACAACCAATGTACTGTTTGCCAAAATTCAACATATTATCACTGCTGATGTTTTATTGACTTTAAGACACATAATTTATTTGATAGGCATCATTTTGGAGGTCGTTCACACTAATTTAAAGAAACATTTGACAGTAAACAAAATTACTCAATTGTCACCCTATGTTTTGAAAAATGAGTGAAAACAACAGTGTGTAAGAATATTCAAAACATTATTTTTAAAAATTTTTGTAGTTATCCAAATTCAAACAGATAATGAAACTTGATATCCTTGTTTAAACCCTCAAAACAAATTTACAATAAGATGCAATTGTCAAAAACAGTAAAGGTTTGAAAAGAGCAAAGAATTGCAAGACCGCAGTTTTAATAATAGTTGTGCTGTTGTTCAAATTCTTATTCGGAAAGGCAGTTTAATATCTGGGGAAGTCTAGAAATCAGAATTTTAGCAAAACAGATCGAAAGCTTTTTGAAAGGAAGGAATCAAAAGCAGGAATCCACTATATTAAATTTCTTCATGACAACGTCCAAACCCACACGCCCTGAAGAGTAAAGGAGTTTTGGCGATAGACAGAAAGTTGATGTTTTATAACATCAACAATATTTGTCAGATCTTTTACCCTTTGACTTAACTTGAAAAAAAAAAAAAACCTTTCAGAAAAACTTAGTCCAGGAAATTATAGGATCTGCCATATTCCAGAATACGATGGGCCATACTAAAAATGTGTTCTAAAAACAATCAGAAATTACATAAAAATGTTACGGAGAAATGTTTTAATTAAAAGAGAATATTTAAAGTATCCAGATCATTTTAAAGCGTTTTTGTTTCTTTCCGAGCATCGAGGACATAATTTATTGAACAACCCTCATGAGCAGGAATTGGACGCATTTCCATTTCATTAAAACTCGCTTCACAAGTAGACGACTCTGATATGCAGGTATACGAGGGCTGTTCGGAATTCATTGAGACATTTACTTTTACTCAATAAAGGGCAGAGATACATTCGTGAAAAATCATTTAATAAAGAACAAATGAAATAAATGTTTAAAATTTCTTATTTAAATGTTAGGTAGATAAGTTCTTATTAAATTATAAACACGAATATGGCTATTGACCTATAGCAGCATCGTTAAGTTGAAACGATGGGGAAGCGTTTCCTCTTCTTTCGCTGTTACCACATATAACATTCGGCCAAAATTCAAGCTTTTCAAACGATTTCAAATGCGTGTTGTTGCTTCAATGTACCCTAGTGTAAAATATGTGTCATGTGCAGGTGGACTTAACATCATGCAGTGCTGTACCGACTTATGCAACGTGTGTTGTTATTTAGTGTGTAAATAATTGATGGTAGTCCGGAGCTTTTGTTTCTACTCTGCTTGATTCATTTGTAGGAAAAAATGTACCGATGAGAAATAAACCATTAGAAATGTTTTTTTTTCCTGTCAAATACGTTGTACATGTAGAAGGTCATTGAGTCTGGAAGAGTTTTCCGTAGCGCTGCACAAGGTGTGCTCGCTGCGTCGCCTTGACGTCAAATCCACTTTAAAGTTATTAGATTTTTTACAGTGCTTAAAATTCTTTTTTTGGTATCCGTATTTCTTATCAAATTCTAATAAAAGTAAAACAATATACACTATAAGTACATAAATTAAATTGTCGCTCTTACCCTGGTTTTAAACATTGGTGATTATGTTTTTTTTTACTATCTGATTTCGTGACTGCTCTGAGTACTCCTAAAATTGACACATTTATAGGCCTATACCATTGGAATAAAGAAATAAAATATTTGTAAAATGTTTTTTGATTTTATTAATTATTAGTGTTTGTCAAACGTACATGTATGTGCAATGTCTCCATAATAAAAGTCTTCGTATAAAGTTGTATATTATTCTCTTAAATGTTTTTTTTATTATTATTATTTATATTGAACATCAATATATTTTAACATTTAAAATTTCTGTTTCGGGAAAGCAGTACTTAAGAAAAAAATACAGATCTTTGAATGCAATATAAATTTAAGGAAAGGACGCACCAAAATTAAAGACATTGATCTATAGTACTTTCAAATTACCGCAATTTAAGTGCATGGATAAATGTGCGTAGTATAATGGTTACCTTGTGTATCTTGACGATTACATGTCAATAAACGTTAAATGTCCACTTTCTAGGATTATAGGGCTTTTGGCAAATAATCCACTTTACAATAATAACCTTTTCATTGAAAGTGACAAACACACAACACGCCTTGTCCTTTAGCAATTTTAATCAACTTTTACTCGACCTGGATTCTAGTACAATTAAACCATCATACTGTCGATGAGAATTGTCATAATTAAGGACCCTAAATGAACAATCAATTGATGTTCAATAAAAGATTATGAGTCTAGCCATTTTCCTAATGAAGACCACAATTATTCAACCCGTGCAGTGCACGTACGGGAAGGCTTCCTGCTTTATTTGTTTCAGATAGCCATGCATCATTTTAAAGGAAGCTAAGCTCAAATTAACCATTAAAAAACTGGCGACTTGGTGCCATGGTGGTATGCGTTTTGTCATGATGCTCACCTATTTGTTAGGCCCGTTCGGATGGGCCTTAAACATAACAGAGAGAAATGGGAGCAAATTTGGAAATAAAACTGTTTTAAATGAAGAATCAAATGAAAGTGTTCTTAAATTTTCAACAGCTGAACTCGTCTCGGAAGGAATTATTCTCCCAATGATTTGTTTTACAGCTATAGTTGGAAACACGTGCATGTGGATAATAGTTATACGGAATAAAGATCTGCGTACCGTGACTAATTCTTTTCTTTTGACACTCGCCTCTGCGGATCTTATGGTGTCCGTTGTAAATATGCCTGTGACCATTCTGACGATATTTAAAGGAGAGTGGGTATTTTCGGATGATGCATGTACGATACTTGGATTTACAAATATGCTTACACTGGTCACAAGTGTTCTATCCCTCTGCAATATAAGTATAAACAGATACATTATGGTGTGTAGACCTACAAAATTTAAGACAATATATACCAAACGAAATGCAGCATTAATGATTGCAGGTTAGAAGTTTGATTTCTTTCATAAATTGTCTAAACCTTCTTTGTAAATTCAAACCAAATTATGATACATTGTATGACATTTTTGTTTAATGATTCAATATACGGACATGCATGAATAAGATTTTTTCAGGTTGTTTAAGTTGTATTACCAATTGCAAAAAGTATAATGCCCCGTCGCCTCTGCATGGCACAGTTGTTGTCCAGAAGACCTCGTTTCACAAATGATCTAAGGTGACGAACTAAGTTGACCATTACGTCACGAGTTTGCATCCCACTGGGAAACGTGATGAACTGACCGCAAAAAATAAGGTTTTGTATACTGAGTATTCAGGTATGGAATAAGATGCTGGCACGGGAATATTCCTTCATTGCTTACTGTCCATAAATACTGAGACTTCAGTGAAACATTATCAAAATACGACATCCAACGAATACGCCGTCGACTATCATTAGTGTCCCCTAGCAACGCAGAGCAATCTTTTTTCAGTCGTCTCCTTAAAATTTATAAGAGAACTATGAGAATTTGATCTTAATTTTTACTAGGCTTTTTTTAACGTAAAGGTAGTCTTTGATAAACTTATCACAAACTGTCTATCTTTCAGGCCTGAGACATATATTTTGTGCTTGACTTTTAATATAATTTTTTGAAAAAGTTTTGATTAAACTTCTAAGCTCAATAAAATTAATATGATCCTTTATAAGATTAAGCATGATTCTGTATTTTATTCATGATAATTTAGGCTTAAATTCGGTACATTTTTTTTTATTTTAGCTCCTTGCAAATGTCCTTGAAAAACTGTTAGCGATAGTATTGTTCTACCACTCAATCAATTTTCAAAAGTTGATATATTTGAATGAATTCTCTTATATCTACAGATACATGTGTTTAATTAAGAAATAAACAACGTTATTTAGTGAACATGGCGTTATGAATAGCAATTGCTCTGCTGGTATATCCCATGATGAGCGCTAGCGCATCATGGAAAATATGCCAGCAGAGCTATTGTTATTCATAATGCCATGTTCACTGAATAATCGTTGTTTATTACTTATATGTGCATTCTTTGATTTTTTTTTTCAAAAATCAGAGGAAACCCTGACTTACATAAGGACGCGGCTTCTTCAGTTCTTGTCTTCAGTTATAAGAAAAACATACGGCTTTAAAATCAGTACTCCTGATCAATGCTCCTTTTCTCTAATAAATCACAAACAATTTATAAAGTATTTCCCTCTCAAACACAGTTATCTGGATACAAGTTGCGCCGTCATCACATTCTCTTAATTTTTTGTTTGGACGCAGTTGTGACGTCATCGATCAACGTTATTGAAACCCTCTGACATAAATTAATCAATAATATTTAACACTATGATGAAAAATGAGAATGCTTTTATAACGATTATTACTCCAGAATGCTTTTCTATGATTTTATTTTTAGTTTTTCTATTTATTTTTTAATAGCTGAAATCATTCTTGAAATAGATATACTAGTTGAAGAAATTTTCTCTTTCTGAATGTTATTACCCAAGTGTGAAGAGTTATTGTTCTTTGTACAAATATGCATGATACTAAAACAAGAGGCCCAGGGGCCACAGCGCTCACCTGAGCACATCAGCAAGGAAAAAGCACAAATCAGATAAGATCTGAGAACTGAGTTTACTGAGGGAAGGGGGGGAAGGCTTGAATTATAACCCCCCAGAGGGTCATGATTTGAACAAACTAGAATCTACACTACCTGAGGATGATTCCATATAAATATAACTTATCATGGCTTTGAAGTACTTGAAAAAGAAGATTTTAAAAGGTTTCCCTATATATCCCTATGTAAAACTTTGGTCTGCCATTTTGGCCCCACCCCAGCCTTGGAGGTCATGATTTGAACAAACTTGAATTTTCACTACCTGAGGATGATTTCACATGAGTTTCAGCTTTCCTGGCCCAGTGGTTCTTGAGAAGGAGATTTTTAAAGATTTTTCCTATATATTCCTATGTAAAACTTGGGTCCGCCATATTGGCCCCACCCTAGCCCCGGGGGTCATGATTTGAACAAACTTGAATCTACACTACCTGAGGATGGTTCCACATGAGTTTCATCTTTCCTGCCCAGTGGTTCTTGAGAAGAAGATTTTTAAAGATTTTTCCTATATATTCCTATGTAAAACTTGGGTCCGCCATATTGGCCCCACCCTAGCCCCGGGGGTCATGATTTGAACAAATTTGAATCTACACAACCTGAGAATGATTCCACATGAGTTTCATCTTTCCTGGCCCAGTGGTTCTTGAGAAGAAGATTTTTAAAGATTTTTCCTATATATTCCTACGTAAAACTTTGGTCGGCCATTTTGGCCCCACCCTAGCCCCGGGGTCATGATTTGAACAAACTTGAATCTACACTACCTGAGGATGGTTCCACATGAGTTTCATCTTTCCTGGCCCAGTGGTTCTTAAGAAGAAGATTTTTTAACAATGCCATTCATTTTTCTCTAATTCATAATTATCTCCCCTTGGAAAAGGGCGTGGCCCTTCATTTGAACAAACTTGAATCCCCTTTACCCAAGGATACTTTGTAGCAAGTTTGGTTGAAATTGGCCCAGTGGTTCTTGAGAAGAAGATGAAAATGTGAAAAGTTTACAACGACGACAACAACGACGATGACAGACGACGGACAAATTTTGATCAGAAAAGCTCACTTGAGCCTTCGGCTCAGATGAGCTAAAATAAAAATATGGCAGTTCTCTACAATCTTTAAAAAGTTTTATGATACAATTAAATATATTGATCAAAATTGAGTTTTGATATAAATCAGCAATTTTAAATATTCTGAATTTCTTTTTTTCAAAGAATATTATTAAAAACTTACATTTATTCCTCTTACGAAACATCTCATATATATACTTCTCAACACAACAAGGAATTGTATTAAGGCTTGTTCTACACGAGTGGGATAGAGCAGTTGCACTCATGTCAGAAGCAATTGCCTCCATAGTCCTATGATGACTTCATAGTGGGAGAGAGCAGTGTATATCCAAATATTGCAGTGTATATGAAATTTTATAAAACATACTCGACCCTGGAAGGGACAGGACGTCCCTAAAATACATGTTTTCTTCTCTACTGTTCGAGGTGTTGGTCATTTTAAGTGCTAATATATTGATTAAAATACCATCTTTAAATAATTTTGTAATTTCGTATTATGTAACGAAATTATCTATTGAAGAAAAATCAAATGTCGGCCGAGAGGGACATCTGATATTTTTGAGTCTCTTTATTATTTCAAGCAGAAAATATCCGCCACATGTTCTTCATATAATAAATTACATGTACTTCTTTCATGTTTATAATTATGTCCCCAAAGTTAGCCGATGAAATCATCCGAAAATTCGCCACGCAACTGTCATTAAAGAAGTGAACGGCGCGGTTAAAGAAATGAAAGGCACGGGTGTGATCAAGAAAAAGACGTTCCCGTGTCAGGGTAGACGTTGCGATAAAGAACCCCTCTGCTCAATTGCCGTAAATACCGAGTATAGTTCTAATTTCGAAGGTTTTTTTCTGTAAATGGTAAGATCTTATATAAATGCAGAATTTTGAAAAGGGACATAAACTACAAACAATCAAGCAAATACAACAAATATACGTTTATTCTAAGCAGGAAATGTTAAGCTAAATATATGGATAGATACTCAATCTAAATGAATATTTTGTTTTCAGGCGTTTTATCAATTAGAGCTTCTGTTTTCACTATTTGACAAAAGTATGAGAATGATTTGTTTCTAGGGTGCCAACATAAATTCAGGAGCATTAACATCATGCGCAGAAATTCATTGGTTATATTTAGTATAGGTTGTAGGCCTACAGTGTACATCTATATCGGATTTTCTTCTGTATACAAAATGTCGGACTATTAAGTGGTCACAGATAATTTAATTTATTATTAATTTATCTTCTCCTATGAGTGTCCATTAGGTCTCAATTTAAATGAATTTGAAACAATTAGTAGAAATCAATCTCAGGTTTCCATTGTTAATGATATACGCCGAGGGGGAAACTTTGTAAAGATGCATTATATTCGATAAACCAGAAAATTGTTAAATATGTCATGACGACATTTGTGACGAACAAAACTTTAATCATCAACAATTACATTTATACTATAGATTTCTGCTCATAGGATGTTAACCATATAGCCGTGTCCCAGTTATAGTACTGTTACCGTTAAATAGTATAGCTATGAAATGATTTGTTTAAGTCCCATCGGAATTTTTTTCACTCATATAGAGACGCCACTAGCTCCCTGAAAGGTTGTATATTTAGACCAGTACTCGACACTTATATGGGCTTTAATTGAAACAGTGAGGGATCATTTCATGCCATCACCTACTACAACACACTCGACGTATCGGTCAACTGTACTCCGCGACAAAAGTTTTCAAATTCTTGTAGTGTCTTCGAACTTGTACGCACCGTTGAAAAATCGTATACACCAATCTCAAATCAATAAACTAAATATATTCTAATAACTTTGAGTTGTTTGAACAAATATTTTGCGCCTGACCTCGTGTCAACATTAACTGTATTAAAACATAATTTTTTGATAGGACGCTGTCCCGTGCGGACGGCCGACGTCGCTATTTCTGTCGAGTTTTGACACATATTTGTTAGGGGTTTTGTTTATTATTTTCACTGTCTTTATAGAAACCAATACTTACAATGAAGCGCATTGAAGTGGTAAAATTTTCCATGTGGATGAAACGTTCTGAATCATGTTTTGAACGTCAATTATTACAGAATGACACGCCCATTTCTTTAGAAACGTACAAGAAATATTCGTCGTAATGTCTCTTTGCGAAAAGCAACATGAGTTTCAATGAAATGGAGATTTTTAAGTTATAAGAGAGATTTAGAGAGTTCCAGCTTCCGTAAAACACGTATTGCAACGAATTTGTACAGAATTATGAATTTATCATGTTTATTGGAGTTTCCATAACACATGTATTGGTCGAACACATGCGTACTCTGTGTTTATGTAGACCGTAAATGTGATTGGATATTATATTTTTAGAATACCTGTTCTACAGGTATTCCAATGAACCATTTGACCGATTTTTCCCTTTCTAAAGAAATGGGCGTGTCTTTGTATGACAATCAACGTTCTAAAGATAGCTCAAAACGTTCCATTCAAACGGGAAATTTTACCACTTCAATGCGCTTCATTGTAAGGTATCAAAAAATTAATATAGCCTCTTTATTTCTGTTACATATAATTTTTA
>NW_026918727.1:0-14741 GCF_032062105.1 Saccostrea cuccullata | reverse complement strand
TTAAAGACAGAAAAAATGTAGAGTTCAAGGTATTATGAATTTTCATGAATTTTCATGAAGACTAAAAAATTGACAAAAATGATTGACAGAAAACACTCAATACTCTCATGATAAAACTATTGCATGCAGATGCAATTGTTGAACAAGCCCCTGGTATAATTTATTTTTAATAACATTCTTTCACCATCTGAAAAAATAAATCATAAAATCTCTAAACATTTCGTGTTTTTATTATGTTCCCCAAACGAAGTTTGGGAACATATTGTTTTTACTCTGTTTCTTATTATTATTATTATTATTAAGGTCTTCCGTTTTCACGGAAGACCTTATAGTGTTTTAGTTTCTTATTATTCTTCTTCTTATTAAGGTTTTCCCGTCTTCACAAGACCTTATAGTGATTCTACTGTTTCTTATTATTATTCTTATTATTTTTTTTTTTTTGACAAAATTTTGTGCAGGCGATTTCTCGAAAACTATTCAGGGGTTTTTTTTGAAACTTTACAAAATATGTGTTATTATATGAAGTTGTTACATCCGTAGAGAAATTTGGAAAATTCGCTTCTGGTGCCAAGTTATGGACAAATTCCTGATTTTAAAATGCGATTTTGTCGCGCATTTTTTCAAAATGCTGAATACACTGGAGACATTGGAGATATAGATCATGACTTTGTGGTTTGCAGAATCACCTTTTCGTGCGTCGTCAGTACTTCCGGTCGTTACGAGATGTAAATTAAAAAAAAAATCGTATTTTCTAACTTTTTTGTTTTTCAGTATTTTTCATTTATTTTTGGTATATTCATAGAAACCCTTCCAATAATGCCTACTATATAATTTGTTTGAATGTTGATGAATCTAAACTCTAGATATTAGCATTCAAAAATCTGAAGCGGGTCCAAAATGGCGGCTGTCTCTCGTCAACGCCGACATTTCGCAATAGGGGTTTACGGAGGCAGCCGAGCGTTTGCTTGAACGAAAGTAACATAAGGATAAATGAAATGTAAAGGAATACATAGATTGGCACGTCGTAGTTACGTTGCAGTTCTTTGTGAAACTAAAGTCTTCTATAATTGGTTTTGGCTGGTTCTCAAAGTAGACTAAATGTGCAAATGGAATTCGATATCTTTTGTGCACTAAGGAAAAACAGATCTTAAATTTATCATACTAATACAATACTTTTTCAAAAAAAAATATCAATTATATCAATATCAAGTATAAATCTCAACCACTGTTTTTCTATGCACAATTGTGTCATATTAAACTTAAAATAAGACAAAAATAAGAAAACAATTTTTTTAAAGATCGCTTCATGGAGTTTATTTTAGCATTCTTGTCTCAAAGACCTGATTCAAGTTATTGAGCATAAATGATATATGATTCCTAGACTGTCGTACATGTAGGGCGAAACGTTTCAACCCTTTTCGATTAAGTAATCGGGATAGGATAAACAGGAAATTGAAAAAAAAAGTTTAAAATTTATAACCGTTTCATCGCTTTAGTGTTACGTGCATAAATACAATATGGAAATTGTAAAATGTGTTAAATATATACTTTCGAAACGTAGGCTATAAGAACGTTTTTTTTAATTTCATTAAAGCTATCACTCCTATTTAATAGAACATTCCAAAGAAAAGGTACGAAGATTAACTCGTGGCGTTTGGCGCTGAATTTTAAATAGTGATCCGCCTTTGATGAATTTTAGAGAGAAGCACTGTTTCGTGAATATATACAAGCAGATTTAGAGTAGAGGTCCCAATTGCGTAATGTTCAGAGCGTTGGAATTTCATGCTGGTGACTTGCGTTCAGTCCCCCTTCTGTGCAAAATTTTTTTTTTTTTTTTTTTTTTTTTTTTTACATTTTCAGCTCCATTTAATGTTTTCTTCCCGGAATCGGACGGAAGACCTCTCGTTGCTCGCAACGAGTTTCACATCTAGTTATTATTATTATTCTTTTTTTTGACAAAATTTTGTGCAGGCGATTTCTCGAAAACTATTCAGCGGTTTTTCATATAACTTTCACAAAATATGTGTTATTATATGAAGTTGTTACATCCAAGAAAAATTTGGAAAATTCTCTTCTGGTGCCAAGTTATGGACAATTTCCTGATTTTAAAATGCAATTTTGTCGCCCCTTTTTCTCAAAAATAGCTAAGTATATGAAATGGAGACTTATTGGAGATGATAGATCATGACTTTCTGGTTTGCAGAATCACCTTTTCGTGCGTCGTCAATACTTCCGGTCGTTACGAGATGCAAATTAAAAAATATCGTATTTTCTAACTTTTTTGTTTTTCAATATTTTTCATTTATTTTTGGTATGTTAATAGGAACCCTTCTTATGATGCTTACTTTATAATTTGTTTGAATATTCATTGATCCAAACTCCAGATAAAAGCATTCAAAAATCTAAAGCGGGTCCAAAATGGCGGCTGTCTCCGGTATTTCGCAATCGGGGTTTACGGAGGCAGCTGAGCGTTTGCTTGAACGAAGGTATCATAAGGATAAATGAAATGTAAAGGAATTCTTGGGTTGACACGTCGTAGTTACGTCGCAATTCTGTTTCAAACTAACGTATCTTCTATAATGGGTTTTGGCTGGATCTCAAAGTAAAAAAAAAGAAGAGACATAATAATATTATGCAAATGAAATTCGATGCTTAATATCTTGTGCACGACGGAAAAACAGATCTTAAATCATAATTATAAGTAATACTCTCTCAGAAAGAATATCAATGAAATTGTAAGTATAAAACTTAACCACTGTCTTTCCGATGCACATTCGTGTCATATTAAACTAATAGAAAAGACAAAAATAAGAGAACCATTTTTTGACAGATCGTTTAATGGAGTTTATATCAGCATTCTTGTCTCAAAGAGCTGATTCAAGTTATTGAGCATAAATGGTATCCAATTCCCTGACCGTCGTGAGGCGAGCATTTTCTTCGGCGAAACAGTTCAACCTTTTCATGAAAGTTTAACTAATCGGGAGAGTTCACTTCGGGGATAAACAGGGAATTTTTAAAAAGTTAAAAATCCATAGCTGTTTCACCGCTTTAGTGTCATTTGCTTACAAACGATATGGAATTTGTAAAATGTGTTAAATATACCGGGTACTTTCTAATCCTCGAATTTTAGGCTATAAGAACACATTTTTATTTCATTGAAGCTATCACACCTATTTAATAAAACATTCCAAAGAAAAGGCGCTATGATTAACTCGTAGCGTTTGGCGCGAAATTATGAATAGTGACTCGCCTTTCATAATTCTAAGACAAAAAGCACTGTTATACAGAGGTATATACAAGAAGATTCAGAGCAGAGGTCCCAATACTGTAATATTTAGCTTGTTGGATTTTCATGCTGGCAACTCAATCCCTCTTGTGTGCAATTTTTGTTTACTTTTTAGGTCGATTTTACGCTGTCTTACCGGAATCGGACGGAAGATCTCTCGTTGCTCAGGGACAAGAGACTTCTCATCTAGTTATGTTCCCCAAACGAAGTTGGGGAACGTGTTTGTTTTTACTCTGTTTCTTATTATTATTATTATTATTAGGGTCTTCCGTCTGGCGGAAGCCCTGTTATTATTCTTCGGTTTCTTTTTTCCCCTTTATTATTATTATTATTTTTATTCTTTTTTCTTCTTACAAAATTTGTGCAGAGGATTTCTCGGAGATAACTCGTTCGATTTTATCCAAATTTTCATGGTTTATGCATTGACATCTGAAGTTAATTCCGGCAAGTCCTTTTTTGGAAATTCCTTGTCAGTTGAGAGTTATCGCCCTTTGATCGAAATTTAGAGGACCCCGTGTCTGTCGCGTTCCCAAAAACCCTCAAGCTAAAAAGCTAAAATTTTTCGGGGATGGAGGACATGTTGCCATGGTGCACGTGGGTCATTAATTTTCCGGAAGTGCCCAGTATGGAAGCTGTAGGGGTAAAAATTTTAGGACTCGAATCATGACTGATTTTTAAAGACATTTTGCATCATATCTTTTAAAGTATAATTATTTTGTTATAACATATTGAACAAAATTTGTGCAGAATGACACGATTTTTAAAATGATATCAAGAAAAAAGTGCTATCATCACATTTGGGACCAAAAAGGGGGTAAAAGTCTTTTTTCATAACTCTTAAATGATCAATATTTTGTTATACAATATTGAAGCAAAAATATTAATCTCAACAATCTACAACTGTATATTATGATTTTTATTTCATATGTTACATAATTAGGGGGGGAAAGGGGGAGAATGCTAAATCTTTGACGCTTTATATCTCAAAAGTGGGACATATTTTGATAAGTAATATTGAACAAAAGATGTTCAAAATAATGTTCTGAACAATATGCAACATTTAATTTTTTGCTTAACGTCCCCATTAAGGAGTTAAAGGGCTGGCCCCAAATATTTTTTTTGCAAATAACTCGAAAACGACAAAGAATCTCTGAATATTTTTGAACACAAAGTGTTTAAAATCCTAAAAGCTTCAAGATGAAATCAACAAAAAGGGGCTGGGACTCAAATTAGGGGCCAAGAGGGGCCAAAAGTCTTTAATTGATAACTCTTTATCAGTTAATATTTTGCAATACATTACTGAAGCAAAGATGTCTACAACTATTTATTATGATTATCATGTCGCTTGGTACATAATTAGGGGCCACAAGGGGCCAGAAAGCTAAATCTTTGATGCTTTATATCTCGAAAGGGAGAAATATTTTGATAAGCAATATTGAACAAAAGATGTTCAAAATAATGTTCTGAACAAGATGCAACCTTTTATTTTTTGTTCAACGTCCCCATTAAGGAGTTGAAGGGTTGGCCCCTAAATATTTCTTTTGCTAATAGCTCAAAAACGAAAAAGAATTTTTGAACAGTTGTTGAACACAAAATGTTAAAAATCTTAAGATCTTTGAAATGAGATCAAGAAAAAGGGGCTGGGCACTAAATTAGGGGGCCCAAAAGGGGCCAAAAAAACTTCAATCGATAACTCTTTATCAGTTAATATTTTGTAATACATTACTGAAGCAAAGATGTTTATCTCAACCATCTACAACTATATATTATGATTTTCATGTCGCTTGGTACATAATTAGGGGCCACAAGGGGCCTGAATGCTAAATCTTTGATGCTTTATATCTCGAAAGGGAGAAAAATTTTATAACAATATTGAACAAAAAATGTTCAAAATAATGTTCTGAACAAGATGCAACCTTTTATTTTTTGTTCAACGTCCCCATTAAAGAGTTGAAGGGTTGGCCCCTAAATATTTCTTTTGCTAATATCTCAAAAACGAAAAAAAATTTTGAACAGTTGTTGAACACAAAATGTTAAAAATTTTAAAATCTTTAAAATGAGATCAAGAAAAAGGGGCTGGGCACTCAAATTAGGGGCTAAGAGGGGCCAAAATTTCAAACATAACTCTTTATCAGTTAATATTTTGTAATACATTACTGAAACAAAGATGTTTATCTCAATCATCTACAGCTATATATTATGATTTTTATGTCGCATGGTACATAATTAGGGGCCACAAGGGGCCAGAATGCAAAATGTTTAATGCTTTTATCCAAAGGGAGAAATATTTTGATAAGCAATATTGAACAAAAGATGTTCAAAATAATGTTCTGAACAAAAAGCAAACTTTTATTTTTTGTTCAACGTCCCCATTAAGGAGTTGAAGGGTTGGCCCCTAAATATTTCTTTTGCTAATATCTCAAAAACGAAAAAGAATTTCTGAATAGTTGTTGAACACAAAAAAGTTCAAAATCTTAAAAGCTTTAAGATGCTTTGAAAAAAAAAGGGGTGAATCCTAAAATTAGGGGGGGTAAGGGGGGAGAAGGGCAATTTTTTAAAGTCTTTAATGTTCAATGTATTTTTACAGATTGTGGTAAATCATTATTTTAGAATGAAAATCGCAATCAAAATCTTATCTCATCTCATCAAGAATTGGACGGCAGACCCACTCGTTGCTCGCAACGAGATCGTATTAGTTTATTATTATTAAGGTCTTCCGACTTCCTTCGGAAGACCTTATTGTTTTCCGTCGGGTTTTCCTATTATTATTATTATTATTATTCTTTTTTTCATTTTTATGGCATATCTCAGCTGTGACTGTACGGATTTCAAAGATTTTTTCAGGAAAGATGCATCATGTTAATATCTCCAGACGTGTTTTTCATTTTTTCAAAAATTTTTTTCCGTTCGCGATTTTTGGGGGAAAATTTTTATTTTTTAAATAATTTTTGTACACTACTTTCTCGAAAACGGCTAAAGATATGACATTGAAACTTATGGACATGAAAGAACATCACATGTAGATGTGCCGAAGTCCTTCATTTTTTGTGTTCTTTCTTCCGGTCGCAAAGGAAGTGAATTCAAAAAGTCCAATTTTTCAACTTTTTTGTTTTTCAATATTTTTCTTTTGGATTTTAAAGGGTTTATAAGCTTCAAAGATATCTATATATGTTTTCATTTTCTTCATGCGTGTGTTTATTGCAAAGATATGACCGAACCAAAATTTGTCACTGTCGGGGGGTTTGAAACCCCCCCCGGGGCGTTCCCAAAATTTTTTCTTTGTTTTTGTCTTTTTTCAGTTGCAAATTACTTTTCACTCTTTTATAACATGTGTGGAACATTTTACCGATTTTTTAAAGCTATATTTGGAGATATTTTGTGAAATACCTTGAACAATCACGATCTGTGTTGTGAAACTACTGTAAATGAACGTAAACGAAAAAAAAAAACTGAAATCTATTTTATGGGATGACGCAGCTAAAATCTAAAGAAAAATCGGTCGGAAGACCTACTTGTTGCCCTAGCAACAAGAACGCATCTAGTTATTATTATTATTATTCTTTTTTCTTCTTATTTCTTCTCCGGGTTTTTTTTAAGTGTTTCAGAAACTGTTCCCCAAAATAAGTTAAAACCTTTTTAGGGTTAGTAGGCATGTTGTGTAGATGTGCCGAAGAAAGGGCATTTTGCACCATACGCATGCAGTGCGGGGGTGCAATGAGTAAAATGACGAATATTTAATATGGTTGTAACTTTTATATTTTTCGATAAAATGTTTTGAAACTCATTATATGAAGATATATAAGTTGTGTACATAATGACATGGTCAAATTTGCATGAACTCACGCGCATGCACGTGCGCTTTGCTCTGATTGGCTGAAAAAGAAATCTCAATATCTTTTTTGTTTTCTGATGAAATGCTTTGAAATTTATAACATAGACATGCATTACGATGTATTACAATATGATATATAAAATTTTTCATGAAATCACGCGCATGGGCGTGCGCTGCAATCTGATTGGCTGAAACTTTAAATGGTTAACTCCCTTGGTTTTCAACCAAACAGCATGGGATTTACAACATAGATAGACATAAAGGACTTCTAAATAATGGTATGGTCACCATTCACATGCATGCACGTGCGTGCACGTGCGCTTTGTTCTGATTGGCTGAAACAAAAATTTAGTATCTTTTCTGTTTTTTTTTTTTTTCAAAATGCTTTGAAATTTTAAAAAATAAGCATACTTTAAGATGTCTTACAATATGATATATAAAATTGTCATAAAAAACGCGCATGCACGTGCGCTGAAATCTGATTGGCTTAAACTTTGAATTGCTATAACTCACTTGTTTTTCAACCAAACAGGATGGAATTAAGAACATAACAGACATAATGGACTTCTACAAGAAGGTATGGTCATCATGCACGTGCGTGCACGTGCAAATGAGTAAAATGGGTAAAAAAGGTATCGTCATTACGCTCATGCAATCACATGAGCACGCCCGCATTGCTTAAATTTGAAATACTTGGTATACTTTTGGGAAAACTTTTTAAATGCATAGATTTTGCCTTTTTAATGAAACTTACATGGAATATGGCACGAGATGGGAGTTGGGGAGCGTTTGGGGAACATCTGTAACGGTCCCCGTTACAATTAGCACTAGTTATTATTATTATTATTTTTTTTTTCCCGGGAAAAGTCCACGAGTGATCTTGTAAACACACATCCGACTAAGGTAAAAAGTTTTTAGGGTCAGTAGACATCTTATGTAGATTTGCCGACGAAGGTCATTTTGCGCGCACGTGCTTCAAAGGGCACGTGCAACACGAAAAATGACCAATGTAATGGATATTGCTGTAACTTTTCTTTTTTTTGATGAATTTTTTTGAAACTCATAATGTAAGGACACATTAGTAGTATAGACAAGATGGCATGGTCAAAATAGCAAGATCTCACGCGCATGCACGTGCGCTTCGCTCTGATTGGCTGAAACTAAAACCTCAATATCTTTCTTGTTTCTTGTCATAATCTTTTGAAATTTTGAACATAGTCCTACATTATGAAGGTCTACAGCATAATATATAAAAATATTCATGAAAGCATGCGCATGCGCGCGTGCTGCAATCTGATTGGCTGAAACTTTAAATGGCTATATCTCCTTTGTTTTTTGACAAATGCTTTGAAAAAAACATAGTCATGCATTAGGATATCCTAAAATATGATATAGAAAAAAATCATGAAATCACGCGCATGCACGTGTGCTGCAATCTGATTGGCTGAAACTTTATATGGCAATATCTCCTTTGTTTTTTGACGAAATGTTTCGAATTTTAAAATATAGTCATTATTTTGATATCCCAATACGATAAAGATAAAAAATTGTGAAATCACACGCATGCATGTGTGCTGTAATCCGATTGGCTAAACTTCAAATGGCTATAACTCCCTTGTTTTTCAACCAAACAGGATTTGATTTAGAACATAGATAAATATAAAGGACTCCTACAAGAAGGTGTAGTCATTATGCACGTGCTTGCGCGTGCGTGCACGTGAAATGAGTAAAATTATAAATACACTCGAATAAGTGTATTTTTTAATACTTTTGGATTAAATGCTTTGATTTTAAGTATATTAAAATTTGAGATAGTGTAGACAAGATAATATGGTCGTTACGCACATGAACACGCATGCAATGCCTATTTTTAAATATATTTTGTCTGGGAAAACCTTGATTAAGTCTAAATTCTATAAAGTATTTCTTATCTAATAGAGTTTCAGGGAATAGGGACCAAAAGGGACTTGGGGAGCGTTTGGGACATCTGTAACGGTCCCCGTTACAATTAGCACTAGTTTGATTTTAATTAAACAAACACTGCATCACCATTGACAGAATTTTTTTTTCAAATTCATTACTTGTGTTTCTTCATAATTTAAATTAAACAGATATATTCATCATAATGTGCTTTAATTAATGTCGTTTTTCATCACACAACTTTGTTCGACCGAATTTTCTCTAACATGAAACTTTAAACAAGTTGTAGGAAAATGAAACATTCTGGAAAATGAACTTTGTGAGCTTCGGAAAAAACGTTTTATATGTTTATTAACAACTAAAAAATTATATCACTTGTCTGTACTGTACCGTATTATTCCTGGATCGAAACGCTATATACATTTCAATTTTGGTGCAGTTAAAATGTCATAAGTTTCCCTTGCTTCGTGCGTAAATGATAGAGCACAGACTGCAAGGTTGTAAAGTATCTATGACATAATCCACATTCGTATTTTGAAGTTTTAATTCTCCTATGCATCTTCACAGCTCAGAATATTCTGTCTGAGGGCGAGAGATTGTTATTATCATGTCATAGGGGGCCGCCCTTGATATACGAAACTAAAAGTCAATACATGTAAAATTTATGACGTAAAAAATTCGATTTCTTCATTGATAAAACTTATTTTGATATAAAAAATTGTATTTTCAGTGAAAAATTATTCAGATAGTGTTTGTAATTTTTTTTTAAACAGAAATCTTGGAAATTCGAAACTAACGTATTTCTTAGCTCTACCATACACTTTTGAATAGGCGCAAACTTGAAAACGCGCGAGACGTTGGAAGTGGGAATTTGTATAGAGTGGAAGAATCAGTATTTGTGATCTATTATTTGCATAGTCACTGTGCCGTTTTCGTATTGCATAATTTTATTTCGATCGGGTTCAATATTCTGTTTATACTAATTATGGTAGCCATGCGGTTTGCCTGGCGTTTTGGCTGTTAAGTTTGGTGATGTTGGCCTCCCGAAGGAGTAAGTTTTATATTGTTTTACTTGAATTTATATCTAACTTGATCATCTGTATCTAACATTATTATGCAACATATTTTATCATGTTTAAATTTTGCAACTACAATGTTTTGTAAAACCGTGCATTTCCAGCATACGATAGGCATAGGCCTGTTCAGCTCACATGTTAAAGTTACGCATTTAATTTTGTATGATTGCTTATGATTTTGATATTTTGTCAAATTCTTATTATGCTTTTGTAATTTGTAGTTTTTCACCCTCTCACGAGGTGTGTCCAATAAACAGTACAGTCACTGATCTTTGTCAACTTTTTAAGAAAATAACAGAATATGAAGAAGGAAGACAATATATAGGATCATCTACTTCATAACTGGTGAGTGACAAAAATGGAGGCAATCACTGAGTCAGAAATCTGTCTATAAATGTTACTGTCTATTTGTAAAATTATAACATAACTAATTAAAGCACATTTAATGATAAATTAACATGTTTCTTTTTTTAATGCAATTTTTGTCTAACTTTGCTTTGAGTTTGGATCCAACCATATAACATACATTAATTATAGACTGAGACTCAAAACATTCATAGGCCTGAGTGATCTACAAAATGGCGGTCCATGAAAATAGGCTTAAATTCCACTCAGAATGTTTTATTTTGGAAGTGTCTCTGGAGCAAAATTAAATGAATTTAAAATGCAAGAAAATACAAAAAAGTCTTATGTTTTACAATCATGGGTTCTTTCAGAAAATCTTTCTTTTTTGAAGGAAAAAGAGAAGCAGTTCACAAATGTTGATGGGCAGAAGACAAGAAACTCTGGCTGCACAGAAATCTGAGCTCTTGAAAAAGAAAGAAAAAAAGAAATGAAGATATGAATGATATTCAATCAAAGGATCCAAATGATGAAATTCTGGAAATTCCACATGGAGAGACAATAAGGATTTTTGAATTGACCATCTCTGCTCGAAGTGCTTGAAAGCACTGAAAACTGTTACCCTGGTGCTGAACAAACTTTTCTCCTAGACTGGAATTAAAAACTGTTCAATTTCTGACATTAAAACACAATTTGAAACATGCTGATAAAGGATCCCCCTCTCCCTTTGACCAAGTAAGGTTAAACATTCTGCAAAGAGTTGCATTTGAATTGAAATTTTTTTTATACTTTTACCAGGAATGAACTACATTACTGATTTACTATGGTTTAATGTGTCAGAATTGTCTATTATAAGTTTTTTAACAAAGATTTTGTTGCCATGGTTGGTAAACAAACAACATTTCTGTGAAATCTTTCAAGATGTTGTATTATAAATCATCTGCTGTTACTTTTTTTGCATGACTTCATGCATTTTCATGAATAAACATGAATAATAATATTGCATTTTTTGTTTACAAATAAGCAAGAATATTCATGAATGCTAATGGTTCATGAATTTTATTCATTCATGAACATTCTTGAAAAATTCATCAGTTTATTCATGAATAGTTCATGAAGATCCAATTAACTTATTATTGGACATTCTTGAAATGACGAATCTTCATGAATATGACTCTTAATGAATTATTCATGAAAAAAAATATTCATGAATATTCATCAATTTTCTTTCATGAATAAAAATTCATGATTTGAAAATGTCCAATAATAAGTTCATAGGATCTTCATGAACATTTCATGAATAAAATTCATGAAAAATTCAAGGAAATTCATGAATTATTCATGATCGTCTAGCAGGGGTTATCTTGGTAGAATTTGCTAGTGACCCGCTTATAAGTCGGTACAATTTATTGCCAGAATAAGATGACAATTTCAAATCAATATTCGGATTTTTAAACCTTGATTATTTGTATAGAGGAAAATAAAACAAACACGATTTTATACACGTTTATTTTGATATTGGCGTTTGTTGGTCGTGGCATATTAAAGCAGCAGGGGTCGCCAAGCGTAAAAGGGCGACCCCAAATAACAACAAGCAGCAGCAAGCAACATGAAAGCATAATATCACATGTACATATAATAAGCATAATAATGGCCGTTCCGGGTATACCGCGAATGGTAATTAACCTTACAATTAAATTTTATGTACATGTAATGATGTATTTTAAATAAACTTTACAAATTTATATGTATGTAGTAGTTATCGTTCCGGGTTATCAAACCGCGAACGTTACAAAAGATATTTTAGCAAGCAAATCACTCTGCATGAAATTTGTTGGAAGCAGTACACATTTAGTACAGCAATTGAGTTTGTTTCAAGCAAACAAAGCAGATCGATTCATGAATTTGTTGAAAGCAGCACACATTTTCACAGTAAATGAGTTTGTTTTCAGCAGCAGCAGCAGCAGCACAATGAATTATAGCATCAGTTGAATATGGCCGAAACCTTTGGAATCCATAGGTTTCAGTCACCCAATAAAATGGGGAGGCCGCATTCAACTGACCCACGACCAACCGCCCTAATTTTATCGTATTTACTTGGGAAACTGTAATATTCCCCTTGAAAACAACTCGAGACCCCTTCCCTCCTAAATTTAATATTTCTGTATTATGAGTAGACCGAAAATTTTGATTCAATTGATGTTTTTTTTTTTTTTGTTAGCTCACCTGAGCCAAAGGCTCAAGTGAGCTTTTCTGATCAAAATTTGTCCGTTGTCTGTCGTTGTCGTTGGCGTCGTTGTCGTTGTAAACTTTTCACATTTTCATCTTCTTCTCAAGAACCACTGAGCCATTTTAACAAACTTGCTTTCAAAGTATCTTATTTGGTAAAGGGAATTCAAGTTTCTTGGGATGAAGGGCCACGCCTTTAAAGGGGAGATAATTATGAATTAGAGAAAAAATAATGGCATTTTTAAAAATCTTTCCCAACCACTGGACCAGGAAAGATGAGAACTAATGTGGAATCATTCTCAGGTAGTGTAATTGAAGTTTCTTGAATACATAACCCTGGGTAGGGTGAGGCCAAGCATGGCACAATGCAAGTTTTTACATCAGATATATGAAAATATTAAAAAATATTCTCTGTAAGAACTACTGGATCAGGAAAAATGAAACTGATGTAGAACCATCTTCAGGTAGTGTAGATTCAAATTTGTTCAATCATGACCCCCTGGGGTAGGGTGGGGCCAAAATGGCCGATCAAAGTTTTACATTGGAATATATAGGTAAAAATCTTTAAAAATCTTCTTCTCAAGAACCACCGGGCCAGCAAAGTTGAAACTCATGTGGAATCATCTTCAGGGGTAGATTCAAATTTGTTCAAAAATCATGACCCCCTGGGTTAGGGTGGGGGCCAAAATGGCCAACCAAAGTTTTTACATAGGAATATATAGGAAAAATCTTCTTCTCCAGAACCACCGGGCCAGGAAAGTTGAAACTCATGTGGAATCATCTTCAGGTAGTGTCATATTTAAATCATGACCCTGGGGTGAGGTGGGACCAAAATGGCCGATCAAAGTTTTACATAGGAATATATGGAAAAATCTTTAAAAATCTTCTTCTCCAGAACCACCGGGCCAGGAAAGTTGAAACTCATGTGGAATCATCTTTGGGTAGTGTATATATTAAATTGTTGAAATCATGACCCCCTGGGGTAGGGCGGGGCCACGATAGGAAATCCAAGTTTTACATAGAAATATATAGAACAAATCTTTAAAAATCTTCTTCTCAAGAACCACCGGGCCAGGAAAGATGGAACTCATGTGGAATCATCTTCAGGTAGTGTAGATTCAAGTTTGTTCAAATCATGACCCCTTGGGGTAGGGTGGGGCCAAAATGGCCAATCAAAGTTTTACATAGGAATATGTAGGAAAAATCTTTAAAAATCTTCTTCTCAAGAACCACTGGGCCAGGAAAGTTGAAACTCCTGTGGAATCATCTTCAGGTAGTGTAGATTCAAGTTTGTTCAAATCATGACCCCCGGGGGTAGGGTGGGGCCAAAATGGCCGATCAAAGTTTTACATAGGAATATATAGGAAAAATCTTTAAAAATCTTCTTCTCCAATAGAGAGAGAGAGAGAGAGAGTTGAAACTCATGTGGAATCATCTTCAGGTAGTGTAGATTCAAATTTGTTCAAATCATGACCCCCTGGGGTAGGGTGGGGCCAAAATGGCCGATCAAAGTTTTAACATAGGAATATATAGAGAAACCTTTTATAATCTTCTTTTCAATTTCTTTAAAGCCATGCTTAATGATATTTATAGGGAATCATCCTAAGGTAGTGTAGATTTTTGAAAGTTTTTTTCAAATCATGATGCCCTGGGAGTTAAAATTCAAGCCCCCCCCCCCCCCTCAGTAAACTTTCAGTTCTGATCTGATGTGTGATTTTTCCAAGCCAATTGCTACGGTGAGCGATGTGGCCCCTGTGCCTCTTGTTTTTGTTCTTTTTTTAATGTGTAAAGTTATGATAATTTAAATGATAATTAATATATTAGCTTACATTGGATTATTTTATAGCAAAATAATATATATTAAAGATGAAGAATTATATGATTGTGACAATATGTTAAGAAAAATTCATGTGGAGACAAAATATTGTCCCATCATAAAAATGGCTGATCCTGATCATGCAACCCCACTCATTTCAACAGGAGCATGTATGAATTTATTCTGGCTGGTTTCAAGCAACACTGTACAATAAAACCTACTTTACTTACCATGCAAGAT
>NW_026918726.1:0-147646 GCF_032062105.1 Saccostrea cuccullata | reverse complement strand
AAAACTACAAATAAGATGCTATAATGTGATGCAAAAAGTTTCTATAAAGAAAAGTTGAATTTTTCGATTTCTTTGATCACTTCCCGTGACAACCGGAAGTGACGGCGGACAATGTTATCCCAACTGGTTTTGCCTACTCATCAAGATCTACCACTTGAAAGAGTTTGGTTTCTTAATCTCTTATCGTTTACGAAATCTAGCTATGATAACTTCACAATTTGAGGACAGAAAATCATGCAACCGGAAGTGAATTTAACACAGATATTTGACCTTCCTGTAGATATTTGCAGTCTGAATTACATATCCAAAAATCGTAACAAATATGTCATGTATAAGAAATATTTAGGAGAAAGAAAAATACTAAAAAAAATGCAGTTTTTCTCTTAAAACCGGAAGTTGACGTTTTTGTTTCCGGTTGGACTGATATATTTTAAAAATACAAAAAAGATAGTATAACGTCATGCCAAAAAAGTTTAATAAAAGAAAATTTGAAAATTTTGATTTTTTGGAACACTTCCTGTGACGACCGGAAGTGACGGCAGACAATCTTATCCAAACTGAATTTGCCTACTCATCAAGATCTACCAATTGTATAAGTTTGGTGTCTTAATCTTTTTCCGTTTACGAGATCTAGCTATGATAAGTTCTCATTTTGAGGACAGGAAATCACGCGACCGGAAGTGAATTTTATAAAGATGTCAGACGTTACTGTAGACATTTGCAGTCTGAATAACATATCCAAAAATCATTACAAATACTTCATCTATAAAAAATATTTATGGGAAAGAAAAATACTGAAAATATGCAGTTTTTCTCTTATAACCGGAAGTTGTCGTTTTTGTTTCCGGTGGGACTGACATATTTCGAAAGTACAAATAAGATACTATAATGTGATGCAAAAAAGTTTCATAAAAGAAAAAGTTGAAATTTTCGATTTCTTAGATCACTTCCTGTGACGACCGGAAGTGACGGAGGACGGATTTAAACAGATTGCACAAATCTACTTATCATGATCTATTATTCATAAAAGTTTTATGTCTTAATCTGTTTTCGTTTCTGAGATATCGTCCGGACATGATCAATTTTTGAAAAACGGAAATCGGACATATTTGACGACCGGAAATGAATTCTGAAAAACTGAAAACTGCGTTTGAAAGATATTTTCACTGTCTATCATCTCTGAAAATTTCACCTGAATCCGTCCAGTCATCTCTGAGAAATCGTCAAAAAAAGAAAAGGGAAAATAAAATAATAATAATAATAATAATAATAATAATAAAAAGAAACAGTAGAATCACTATAAGGTCTTCCGTCTGAAACGGAAGACCTTAATAATAATAAGAAACAGAGTAAAAACAATATGTTCCCCAACTTCGTTTGGGGAACATAATAAGAAACAGAGTAAAAACAATATGTTCCCCAACTTCGTTTGGGGAACATAATTAGAACATTTTTTTGCTGAGAATTAATGCCAATGCTATGATTGGTCTTTTATATGGAAATACCATAAGGTTAATTAAGTCTGTTCAAACGTTACTCCAGGGGTAGGATGGGGCCTCAATGGATGGTCAAAGTTTGAAATAGAAGCATACAGTTAAAAACTTTAAAAACCTCATCTCCAGGAAAACAAAAGCCATGATTGGATATATTTATATTGACAAATTCTTAGGTGGTGTTAATGTGATTTTGTACAAATAATGGCCCCGTGGGAAGGGTTGAACCACAAAGAACAATCAAAGTTCCACAAAGTAACTCATGGGAGAACTCATATAAAGATCGTCTTCTCAAGAACAGCAAATCCATTTAATTTTTTTTTTCATTTATTTCAAAGCATTCCTATTTCTAGGAATTGTATATTTAAATTGTTAATATCATTGCCCAGGGGTAGAGTTAGCCATGACAACGATGAAATTACAGACATAGAAAGGAAAAGTCCCAGTTAGTCAAAGAATACCAAGTATACTTGGTTTATTTGGACTCAAATTTGTTCATGCCTACAATACCACCTCCTCCAAATTCAGAACCGTTCGTGACAACTTTTCAATACTGAAATGATTTTTGCATTTTTTACTAGCCAGAGTCACAGATAAGCGATGTGACCATGAACCTCTGTTTTCTTATTTAATGAGTATTTTGTTTCTCCTTTATCCAAAATGAAATTCAATGAATAAATAAGTAATTTAATTCGAATAAGTAATTTATGAACTGAAATAAGTAAATAAATGAATAAAATAAAATGAAAGAAGATACGGTTTTGGTTTTACTTGCTCTAGTAATATATTGTTTCTTAAAAGTTATGAATTTGCCTTAACAATAGGCTAGTTGTGTATGTAAATATTGAAGAAAAATGTCATGAAAGAGGAACATTCTGGAAATATGAAGTCGTTTTTTGGTATTTTTTTAAGTTTCATTAGAAAAGTCCCTAAGTGACTCATTTCTGCGCTTATTTCCGTAGGAAAATAATGTATGCTGCCGTGGTTTACTTCAATTGAAGGATATATGATGTAAATTGCTTTAAAATTCACACATGTGAAAATCTTTGAGGACGATGGATGCAGAATATGGTATCTGAAAGAAAACTTCAATAGAATTTTGATGTTTTCTGCAACTTTTTAAAGAAAATACAGCTAAATGCACAAATTTATGACATCAAAATAAGCATTTAGGAGGTCATAAAAGAAAAACCAGTTATGTATTCTTACTGCATTGGATATCCGTGATTCAGAAAGAATTTGAATTTGAATTTCTTTTATCACTTCTATAGTTAGGAAAAATACAGGGCTATATTTGCATTGAAATTATACCATGTTCTATAACAACTTAAATAAGGAATAAGTAAGGCAATAAATAAATATTAAAATGTGTTACATTATCAGATTCTTTAAGCTTCATTTTTGAAGTATTAAATTGTGCTCATTTTAAATGTTCAAACAAAACAAAACCTTCAAGACTTGCGTAATTAAAATTTTGTCAGATTGCAGTTATCTACGTTTTGTAATTCAAATACCAAATTGATATTTCCTTTTTAAAACCGATTCTTAGAAAATTCATAGAAAAAAATGTGTCTTTAATTTTTCGTCAAACTCCTGGAGTTGTAAAATTTTGTTCTATCTCTTTAATTTGCTATCCACTGAACGAGAACTGGCAATGCTGAAGTGTTGAATTTACTACATGTATCTCGCATTTTTACTCCGAATCTCATGAATTATATCTAAAATACTATATTTATATGAAACACGAGAATTGTTTTTCTTTAATAAACAAAAAGAAAAATGTTCGTGAAAGTGTAAGGAATTCTTTAAAATCAAATTTTCTGGAAAGTCCTATTTTTCAGGTAATATTTTATATAAAAGAAACTATGTTTTTTACATATTAATCTGAAATGTTTAAGAAAAAAGTCCTGTTAATATCCCGGGATACAAAGGATCTATTAATTTCAAATCTGTGCCCACACTCCTTTAAAACTAATAACACTAGCCCACTCACCCTTTTCTATATATTTCATGACGCCTTTGACACACAGATGTACAAGTCCTGTTTTGTTTGTGTTTGGGACACAAATGTACTGATTGTTTCCATATATATCTTGACCACAACCTAACCTGGTCGAGGATTCTACCACCTCTGTAATATTCCGAGGACATGACTCCACAAAAGCTTCCATTTCTACAAAAAGAAATATATTGAAATTATTTACAAACAGAAAATAGAAAAATATGAACAGTTTGTACATTGTCATCACTTAGAGGAAGAATAATTATTTGTTTAATAGTTATAGTTTTTATATAATATGTTGTTTTAGTCTGTTTAAAACGCTTCATGCTTCTAAAGACAAAAGCGTCAACATCCCCTCAACATTATAAACGTATTAATGTCATATCCTTTCGAACTTTTGGTGTCATGTTCCATTCTAACTGTAAAAAAGGAAATAGCACATCACTGCTATTTTTACTATAGACTACTCTCATCACCTAAACAATAAGGATGATGTTTAAACGATCGATATATATATATTCCTGACTTTTACCTTTCACACACTCATATTTATAATGAAGATGTAGAAACATACATGCAGTTAATAAATGATTTTTTTAAAAATGCATATAATTCATTCAAACTTAAATGGATATATACTCTTTTTCCTCTGGTTCAAAACAAAAGGTATTCCTAAAACATAAAAAAAAAACAGTATGTTAACAATACCCTATGAAAATGACCGTGCAGACTACTGGACTATTTCTTCTGCATTTTAACCATAGCGTTTCTGCTTATTGACCCTATTTTTGCTCCGAATGAAAGAAAGTATGGTAAAACATATAAATATAGGACAAATAAAGTATTTCGACCAGTCACGAACAGAATAGGTCGGACACGGACTCTCCTTGATCTGCCCGGCCCTTGCATGACTTCGTTAAAATTGCTATAATTACTTTGCAAATCATTGTTCCTCAGAAGGTGAAACTTTGTTTGTTTACAAAGTTTTTTGATATTATCGGCGATCGAACCTTAGAGAAATATTAATCAATTCCAACAGCATGCCAAATATATGATATTTTTGGTCTTTTTTCTGATGACTGTTGAAAAAAGCATACATTCAAATTGATTTATGAAAAAAATGATGATTCCGAAAATCACTCAAATCAATGTTATAAGGAAGTTAATAAAACGAGCAGTCATTCGTCGCACGGCATTAAAAATGTTTTAAACGGATGAATTGATTTTTTTAAAAAAAAGAACATATCAAATTCAATTTGTACTAGGGAAGGCTATATCCTCCTAAAATAACAAATGAAATCAAACTTCAAAGATAAAAAAAAATAACATAATTGATTTTCTGAAACAGTCCTTATTCTAGCAACATTATTTACAAAATTAATACAGCTCCAGTTAACAGGTTTGTTATCGTCTAGACCTCGTATTTTTAGTGAATGATGCGCCTCATACTAAAAATGCAAGCCGGTGTTTTTTAAATGTTCAGTCAATCGGAAATCTTCCATTACTGTCTTTTAAAATTTGACTCCACCCTGTTTGACAATGTATTCTTTTGTTATTTCACATTAGCAATGTTTCTTCTGCATAGTTCTTCCAAAATATGTGTTTTCACCCAACTTAATATACATGACTGATTGATACACATAATTACCGTGTATAAGACGTCCAATGCGCTATTCATAAAACGGAAGTTGATAATTTTAAATGGCATTAGGGCTTTGTTGCTTAAAAGTTACAGATAAATACCAATAGTTATTGTGCCAATATCAACGATGTAATATTTACCTTTAAGAGTTATCTTTGATCCATCACTTGGTATATATTTTTTTATATTTAACACAGAAAAGGAGTGAATCTGTCTGTTGCGCTTCAATGACGTTAAACCCGATTCAAATATCCGGGTTACCAGTATAAAGTACACCTGTAAAATTGTCATTTCGAGCAAAAAACTCAACATATGATAATGAACACGCAAAAGCTTTATTTATGGGCGCCTATTTTCATGCATAAGATCCCAAAAGGATGATGTTACATAACTGTTATCTAGGGCACTCTTTTAAAAAAAAAAAAAAAACGAATGACAAGTATATATAATTCACAATTTTAAAATCTTTTTTTTTAAACATGAGTGAATAAAAGAGATGCCTTCTGAATAGTTTCAATAGTTCCGACATAATTTATATCTGAGGAATACTGCATTATCTGTGATTTTTTTTAAGAAAATATCATGCCAAAATTCGGCCTGGTTTGTGACAATATGTTCTTTTATGAAAGAGATTGGGTGGATCATAATACAAATGAGAATATGAATGTCCGAGGAGTCTACCTTACATAGTAATGTTATTGTTTTGCCCATAGACGCTTACCGAAAACAACCGTCCAATCCGATGACAGAAAGAAAAACATGCTGGTTTACTATATGATTACAGTTTATCACAGACAAGTGGTTAAGGTCAATTTACCTTTTATCCTCTTCTACATTTTAAACTTTTAATTATCAGCCAAGGCTATTTAAACTAAAAAGTACGCATTGCTTCTAAGTGTTTTCGACTTTGGAACAATAAATCCACATTAAACTTGTATTTACTGATACTGGGAAATGCATGTAGACATACGGGTATCGATTTTCATACCAAACACTTTACAAAACTTACACTTTGTATATCTATAAATTAATTATTTGTATTTGTGATCTCAGAAATTGTACATGTGTAGGTTCATGTCTAATCAATGTCTAGATTGCATATAAATATTTATCAGAAACCAATAAAGTTATACTTTTTTTCAAAGATTGAAATTTCCTAAGCATTATTGTGGTAATTACTCTTGACGCATCTCATTTAGCCGATTGATCAGTTAGAAAGTATTGCAGGTGCCTTTATTAGCATATGAATTCATTCTTATACTAGTCAAAATTTCCAAGTAAGTTTTTGCTTTACACTGCATTTACATTTGTAAATAATAAGAACAAGATAAATTGATAACTATACAGGATAAAAAGAAGCAAAAGATTTTTTTCAATTAGTCTTTCTTTATTGAAGGTCTTTTACACAAAATGCTGAAAAGTAAAGACACTATAGAATTAACAATTCGCAACATGCGATACTGTTTTTATCCTCCATTCAAACGAATTTAGATCAAGACAACTGCTTCTCAAAGAATTCATACAATTAAAGGACAATCTTTATTGAAGACTATTCCATGATTTGACGAGGTTTTCATCTGTAGTTCTGCTAAATGTTGCTGCTGAAAATAGTTTTCACTCTCTTGTCGATCTTGTCCCATTTATGTTCTATAGGGTTGAGATGTGGATGACACTGAAGCCGAACGAAATTGTTTGTACCCGACAATATTAAGCTCACAACACATAAGGTCTCCTTCCACGCATTCCCATCACTTCCAGTTTGTTTGTTATAATTTGGATAGTTAAGAAGACTTTGACCATGGACACTTCTAGTTCCAGTTTCAGTGAATTTCCGATTAAATTCTAGGATTGTTTAGTAGTATTTGTTGAGAATATATTATTTGTAATGATTATAAAAAATACAAGTAACCTTTGCGCATGTTCCGGACGGTAATTTAACGGTTTTTGATAAAGAAATAAAATTAATACAAAGGAAGAAAACACCACTCTCCCTTACTATATTTCAATAAAATACAGTGACAAACCAAAAGATAAAATTGTACATAGTTGCCCTCGTAAATTTTAAGGGCTTCAAAAAGTGGAACGGGATCAAATTCAAAATGGAATTGGATGTAAACATGATACCCCTACCCAAATAAAAGATACATATCTTTAAAATCAGGTTTCTATTTTTGTTTAAAATATTATTCCATAAATGTACACATATCAAAGATCAGGTACATAAAAAAAATTGAGTAAAACTTCATTTTTTTTGTCAATTTACGGGGAGGGGGAGGAGACGTAAGTCACCCCATCCTTTTTTTTACCAGTGCCCCAAAGATATTTTTGGGGCGATTTAAATACTGTTCGAATACATTCTGTTCATTTTTATCAATGTAGATTTGAACTCACTGAATACATATATGATATTTCATCAGTCTTAAAATGGTGATTTTGTTAGAGAGATTGTTTTTTTCTTCTAATTATTGTCGTAAAATCACATTTCCAGTCCACTAGGGTAACAGATAATATTAATTTTGTATTAAAATCAAAATATTAGGCAAAGGTGTATCGTTGCAAAAATGACTGCATGGACTTATAGGTCTTCGCAAGGTCATGCGCCTCGTTGAAGCTGAACACGACTCGTAAATAGGTATACATCATTTTCGACATTATTATCTACGATGCATCAACACCAGGGTATACTCGTCGCATGAGTTACACCTGACTGCTTTATTGTCACGAGTATCGGCTTGGAATGGCAACCCGAGGTCGTGCTGGTTATCTTGTATTACCTCTTTTTACATTTTATTTGCAGTTACTTTTATCTGTGTTGTTTGTATACTGCACTGACCTGTACACCTATTATAACTATAATTGTAAATTTATTTTGTATCTTACTTTCCCGCGTTGGACGATGTATTACGTTATTATTCTTGCTACCGAGTCCTTAATGAGGAAGGATATGGAAATAACGAACAGTATTCAATCTCAACGTCCATTAAACAAATATACAAAATAAGAGCAGAGCAAACACGGACCTCCAAAACATCAGAGGTGGGATCAGGTGCCATGGAATAGCATACATCCGTCTGTACTGGTGTCAACTGATCATGCTGAACAGTGACTAAGTTCTTGCCTTTATATAGGGTCATGCAGAGTAGCGAGAATCGGGAACCAAAATGGCGGACACATTTCTTTTACAAATCGTATTCATCTTTAAGCATCGATGCATCTGTTTCTTGTCATATTCTACTGGTACATGGGACCTTATTTTATACGGTCTCAATCGAAAGACTTTTTTTTTGAGTATCTGACCTAATACTGGTAATCTTATGGGTGATTTTTAAAATATGATCGCCGTATGGTTCAAAAAGTCGGTATGATTGAATAAGTTCGAAAAATAACAACCCAATTCGAATCAGAAAAAAATGTATTTCTTGTGCAGAATGTTCATAAGTTAATCTAGTGTTTAAGTTGTATAACAAAACATGGGCAATCCATTTCGTTAGTAACTTTACTTTTATTTTTTTTTTTTTTGCATTCATTTGTGGCACTGAAGAGAAATTGATCGTTTTACAGAGGGAGAGTCTGTAACGCTATTATTTAAAATGTTTATATGAGTGTTAGCATTTTTAATCAATTAAAAAAGGATTACAGAGAAACAAATTATATATTAAAAAAATGTGCTCCTCTGATAGATTTAAAATATTTCATTAAGAATTTTATCAAAATGCATGCTATGTGGCAAATACATAGATTGCAAGTTCAACTAAAAAGTCCAGAGACTTAATTGACGTTCAAAAATAAGATTTTTTCCCGTTAATTTCAAAACTAAATATTTGTGTATTGTTTTTTTAATGATCAAAATGAATGTCTAATATAAAAAAAAAATCGCTCAAATAACGTTCAGGTAGTTCTAAGGACGACTGAGTAATAGTATGTTAAACGTCACCAATATCATGCGAAACTCCTGAAAAGCCGTTTGGGAACACTGCAACAAAAGCCCGGTTTACCGCTCGCACACACACCAAGCGTTGCCTGAATCAACTATAACTGTCCAAAAGGGACGAAGAACCCTTCCCCCAGTTTTTCAGCGAAGGTGGTAAAGTATGACTATTTAATGGCTCTAGGAGAAGAGAGAAATATTTAAACGTTTAAGTGCAAATACAATAGCTCATCAGATTTTTTCATGAATGAAATAAATTTGCAGCTTAAAAAAATAAATAAACAATAAAGATAAAGACAAGACACAAATTATATTTTTTTTCTATCAGTGACGATGAACTTGCATTAATGACCTATGTTATAACTCACGACACACCCTCAGTAATAAGCAATCTTGGTGTAAAACGGGAAATCACAATGTTTATCTATTTAAAAGATATTGACTAGGCATGAATTATGATTCATTTCTGCCAGTGTCCTTAAACAGGCACGAATGACCTTGTGCTAAAGTCATGTCACACATCAGGTCATAAGCAATCTTTGTGTTAAACATGATCCCTCGAAGTTTATCTACAAGAAACATATGGAGCAGAATTGATTCATGAAATTTTCTCTGACGTTAAACTCAAATGACCTCGGCTCAAGGGCATAACACACCCTCATGCCATAGGTCATCTTTGTGTGAAGAAGCAGTTTAAAGTTTTTCCATAAGAAAATATCTACCAGACATGAATTATGATTTTTTTTCTCTCAGTGACGTGAAACAATAAACATGCATGCATGTAAAAAAAATGTCACAAGGACAAAATATATTTTATCTAATGTTACATAAACAAATATTTAAATGGATATTGTTAAAAGGATATAATTTAAAAAGAAATAAAAGAGAACAGAAAACTCCAATAATAGAAAACATTAATAAACATGAATATTTAATTTGATGTTGCGTTTACATATAGTGTATCATCAAAATCTTGATTTACAACAAAAAAACGTTAAAATTAACATTGATCTTACAATTTAAAATTTTCAAAAAATTATGAGTTTTTGACAACATTATTTGATTGAAAATATTCTTTTCATCTTATTATTTGAAATAAAAAAGTCTTACATGGACTTGTAGTGTACAAATCCATATAATTCTAAGGAATCATTACAGTTTCTTTTCCATATGGGTGAAAAATTCTCGAGAGGGACGTTAGAAAATAAACAACAGTACAGTTTCAAAAATACGGAAAGTTTTGAAAAATTACGTTAATAATTACAACTTTTTTAAACACAAACGGAATGGACAATTGACTTTTATAACAGCGAGGTGAATCATTGAGATTACTGTGACGAGTTTCAAATTTTAAAGTGAGACCGTGTGTCTTTTGGCGAATTGGCTGTTATGGTTTACATCAGGCTTTGATGGCTGGATACTTATCATTCAAAGAGAACACCAAGATAAGTATTATCATTTCTGTGAGCTATTTCCGGTGAAACTGCGGAACCTTCGATTATCACATCATTATATAAAGACGATGATTTACTTGAGTTTTCATTAGATCCATCAATTAAGTTGTCATCTCTGGTATACACTTCCGTATCCAATATTTCTATGTACGAATGCCGTTGTCTTCTGATAGTTTCTGTTGAAATAACAGGTTCTATATAATTTTCCAAACAACTGCTTTCACTTGTCGTCTCCATTTTTGACCGAGAACCACTTTTGAGCACAGATGGATTGTCCACCATTTCTAAACATTCCTCAATTTCCTGATACTCAGACTCAACACGCTGATACACGTGACCTTTAACCTTATCCTCTTCTAACCTGCTATAATGTTTTATATCGATGTCCAATGGCTTTCTTGAGGAGTCACTCAATACATTTATTTCATTGTTTTCTCCCCCTTCTTCCTTTGAAATTGTTTTGTGTGAAGATTTTGATCTCAATCGGAGCTGAACAATGATGACTATCAGAAGAATCGCTAATATCAATCCTACACCCAGGATTGTATAATTACTGTTAAACTGTCCCGTGGTAGTTCTATCAGTAGGTATTTCTGTTGTTTGTATCTCTGATGAGTACAAAATCGTTCTGTTTTGTATTGATATATACGGCTTTAGCGTTGGTGATGTTGATATTTTGTAACTCTCTGTGGTAGGGATTGGGAGCTCAGTTTTTATTATTCCTGATGATACTGATGGTGTAGAAGTATGTATTTTTGTCAGATGAAGCCCTTTATGTGAAGGGGAAATAGATAAAATGGAACAAGTTTAAAATTTATAACATTTTGCATTTAAAAGCGTCTTTCTAGCTTAATTAAATTAACAAATGCATTTAGTTTTTACATGTAACTGCCTGTGTGGTTGTAAGCTGGTTTATAAGAGGACATCCAGTCACGTGGTCACAATCCTTTGGAGAGCACGTGCACTCCCCAGCACAGCCTTCACCAAATTTTCCACGTGGACAAACTGTATCACAAAGTTTCCCAAAGTATCCAGGGGCACATACTAAAATAATATTTAAAGCAATATGAGCTGCATTTTTGAGAATTTTAATTTGCAGGTAAAATGTGTTATTGTGATTAATATGTATGTAATCTTAACCCTTATAATCAATAAAACCAAAATAAAGTTTAAAAATGTTTCATCAGAAATACTTCTGTACAACTGAATATACAGTATTATATAAGAAATCATAATTGTACAGGACGACAATAATTCAATTTTGCTTCAATCAAAGCGTATAAAAAGTTCTTTCATGGAAAATATGAACAACAGAAGTTTAAAAATGTTCTATTTTTTCTGTCATTGAAATAGTTACAAAGTTACAATTACAAATTTACAACATTTTTTCTGATGTCAAACTTGCAGCTCATATTGCTTTAATAGAGATATTGCTTTTTTGAAAGAACTACAACGAAAGCATTGTTCTTCCCCTTACCTCAAAGTCAATTTTCAAAAGTTAATATATTTAAATAGTTTTCCATATTTATATTTAATCACATATTGATATGAATTTCCTTTATCACATTACTTTTTTGGGAAAACAAAGAGAAATAACCCTATAATTTTGGTAAAACTCGCGTTTTTCTATATAGTAATCAACAGAAAATATTTTTTAATACATCCCCCCGTGAAAGAAAAACTCCTTTACACAGGTAATATAGACTGTCATTTCACAAATTCATACCAGAGCTTATTTTGTTACAAGGACAGGGGAACATACGTTTAATGACCAAAAAGTGACAAAAGTTATAATTTTTCAACAATTTCAAAGGGGTTTAAAACTAAAACATAGTATTTTATTAATGATATATGTTTAATTTCGTATGCTTAAAACATAAGAAAAGAGGTAAGGAACACTTATACACATTCAGAGATATTTTAAAATACGATGATGGTGTAAAGCTCATTTCAACGAAAAATAAATATCGTCTATCCCCCCATTTTAAGGAGCAAAATAAGAGATAATTAACTATTTTACACTGGTATTAAAATTATTTATAAATTATAGTTGAATTTATCTTTTCATTCAATAAAGATTTTATGGCCAAATTGTCATAAATATTGAATTAAATAAGCGTAAAATGTAGGCGGGAATCGAGAGTTATAGCGTACGTAGTTCTTTCATTCTTTTTAACAACTTGGAAATCCTTGATATAGAAAATGCGTTGTTTATTAAAAGTTTCTGGGAAAATGAAACAACCACTTGTCGGCGGAATTAGACCTGTACTTGGCAATTATGGCTTTTGAGAAGTAACGGAAATCTTTTTTAAGCCCCATCTACGATAGGAGACATTGGTTTCTACAATATCATCCAAGAATAATACATATCGTTACACAGTGTATCTAAACCTGTGGAATTGGCTGAACTCTCCGATTATTCTTCGACTCTAGAACAAGCATTCAAAGCGTTGTAAATGCAGGACACTTTGTAAAATTAACGATAGAGGTTATGGTTAAAACATAAATGCAAAGAGTGTAAAGAATACCATTGTGTCTTACGTAACAATTATTTGATAATTGATAATAGTCCAACAATATCTATAACAATGAATTTAGTAATAAAACATGTTTAAAAAACTGATTTGTAATCTAAATTCACAAAATCAGTTTACGAAATCACATTTACTTGGTAACTTTCTGTGTATAAAATAATAAAAAAAGAAACATCATAAAATGAAACAAACTGAATAAAATGTTTGCATATACAGATAAAAACAAAATCGTTCAACCAAATCAGATTTCGTTGAGTTGGTATCTTAAACGATTTCGTTGGCATTGTTTTTTTTTATTTTCGTTTCGAAAGTATCGCTATTCAATTTATAGACACATCAAAATATCCTGTTGGATTAAATTTCCCTGATAATTTAAAACAACTAAATCAACGAAATAGTCAAATCCACACTTTGCAAAAGTTGTTTCCCTTTGCGGGGTCAACCAAAAGGTCAAAAAGAAACGTCATTTCTCCTCTCTATGCTACCAAATATTTGGGCGTGCTGTGAAAAATCCATTGTGTTTAATTTTTTTTTCTTTCAATGTGTGGGTAGCCCCATCTTTGGGCAATTGATACACAAAAGGCAGGGCTTTTTAAAGTCACATGACGAAGTGAAAAAACTACAAAGGCTACCGTGTGGATTGTATGGGCTTATCCCCTAAGATGGCGGCCAAGGGACATAACTTTTGAAAAGTGTGGATTGGACTTTTTAATACCCAATGGAACTTTCTGCTTTACAGCACATGTACATAACAAATTCTTACCGTTACAATCCCCATTCTTGTCTCTGTCATAATTAGTACAACAGAAAGATCCTGTCACATTTCTGAAAAGAAGAATATTTAAAATTTAAAATAATAATCCTCTTAGAATCTTTGAGATGGGACCATTATTAGATCCTAGAAGGGCACTGTGATTTATTTCCCCTTGGTTACTCTGCTAAAGCTATATATGGCATATCTGAGCTAAACAATAAAAAAATATAAGATTAGGTGTAGGTTTCCAATGTATATTATTAATGTTCAAATTGAGACTTTCACTAATTTTGACCTTTAATATGCCCACCCTACTATGGCTAAATTGACTTTCAACTGTGTCTTAAACTGTGTTTGATATTTCAATCCTACTCGGAAATTATTGTTTTAAATCTCTGATATCTATGATACACGATTAATCTGAATTGTGTAATTTACAGGAAGTCCTCGTAGTTATATGGAGTAACAAAACAAATAGAAAGATTTTTTTAATTTAAGTTCATCTGAATTTATCAAAGACACCATATATAAAGATATGTATTATTAAACATTTTCATGTAAAAAGCATTTTTTTATTTAAATGAAGAAACTGACACATGATGTTATGCATATGAATGTCATTCAACTTTTCTCTATCTTTCTTGTGTTTGTGGCTATGTTTATTCTTTTAAAAGTTAAAAGTGTAAATGTATTCTTACCTGTTTAAGATACAGATTGTTTTACCTATGATACAGGAACAAAAAGATATTAAAAGTATTCCAAAAAATTGTAATACATTATGAAATAAACACATTTTGATATTGTAATATAAACTCAAATCCAGGAAGCATTTGAAAATTCGAAATTTACACTGACAGGAAGTCACAAACTATTTTAGTTATTTTTTTTCCTGTGGCAATTTATCGAAGGGTTCCATTTTCATTAAATAAATCGACATTCCGGTGACCACATACGAAGTCGATATTCACAGGAGAACCATGACATTTTTATTTAGATTTTAAATCTATCACAAGAAGACTCATATTTTGAAACAGAGAGGTCCATTTTTGATTTAAGTATTTCTTTTAAAACTTTTATTCATTGTTTCGGCATAAAGCAACTGTTACAGTTTTACAAGTGGGAGGTGGGAGAGGGGTATATGTAGCCCCCCACCCCAAGAAAAAAACATATTTTTAACCCTTTCCCCCTTTTTATATCACTATTGAAGGACAAGAGGAGAAAATGGAGATTAGGGATATCTTCTGAAGATCTTAAAAATTTATAATGTCTTTGTGTTTACTGAGCAGCGAAGCGCAAATTTTAGTAATAGTTTTCAACATTCCGTATAGTGTGTGATTGGTGGATTTTCATTCTTATCTTGCATTACATTTATGGAACGACCTATGTCTTGTAGATGGTGGTTTATGGTAATTTGATATTTTTGTGAGATTGTTGGTTATACATATGTAACAACTGTGAGCTTCCATCATAAATATTTTGATTTATTTGATTCTTTCCGTTATGCCTCACAGAATTTTATTAGTTTGTGGGCGAGTTCATCAGTTTCTATTTCTTTAATATCCATTGGGGTACCAAAAAAACCTCATCATACCATCTAAAATCTTTTGGGGAAAAATTCTTCAATTCTGTCTTTTTGACTTTCTCTTTTATTTGTTTTATTTTTGTGTTTTGATTGAAACTTTTTACAACTTTAAATGTTAATTTTTTTTCCTTACGCATGTTATTTTTTTCATTTTTCCTTTTAATTTCTTTTTTATTTAGCAATTTTTGAGCTTTTTTGCCACCTGGTATTTTTTCAATTTATTAATTTTAGAATTTTTTTTTTTAAATTAATTTCATTTTTTTTAGGTAATGAAAGATGTAAATACGCATTTTTATGATCATGTTTATAGTTGTAATTTACTATGTTCTGATTTTAGAATTTTTAAAAATTTATTTTAATTTTGTAAGGTATGATACAATGCAGTTGAAAATTAGCATTTTTATTATCATGTTTATAATTCTAGCTTACTGAATGTATAGTTTAATTTTCTGGGGTTTGTTTTCTTCTTCATCTTTTTTACCTTGAAACTGTTGAATTCAAAATCTTGTGTTTCTTTTAGTAGATTTAGAATGTCTGGCTTCCTGAAACTGCTTTAACGCAATATCAGATGACATACATCTGAATCTCTTTGGTTCTGGTTTGGACGCAGAGGTACAGGCAGTGGTCTCAGGTGGAGGTTGGCAATCCATATCAGTTGATTGTAGCCTTTGTATCATTTTAGTGTCTTGTTCACTTGCAGGAGCCAAAGACGATGGATCCAAAAAATCCAAAATATCTGCATCCTAAGGTAAATAAAACACTGCGTCTATTTTTTCACTTACTAGGTCTACATCAAAGTCATCGTATGGATTTTTCATTGTAAAAGATGCAGTATAGTTGCAGACGGTATCTAAATAAAAATCAGAATGGTATGTTAAATGTTTCATTGATTTTATTAATTGATGGATTTCTTGTCTCTTTGCCAAAAATATATTTATATCTTTTAAGGCTTATAAAGAAAATGTTCAAGATATGTTCATCAAACTTTATACACTTATATAAATTTTCCTGTAGCATTAGTAATATAAATTCGGCGGGACGTTCATGTCATATAGACATACTCTAGTTTTTCAAATCATGACCCCAGAGGCTAGAGTCAGGCCACAATTAGGGATCAAAGTTTTATATAGAAAAAAAGGAAACAAATCTTCAAATTTCTTCTGTTCAAAAACAACAAGAGCATGATTAATATAGAAACATTTTCAAGAGATGTAGATTCAAATTTGTACAAATCATGAGCCCCTGGGTTAGGGAGGGGCCATTTTTTCCTGACCCTTTTTGGCATCCACATGAAAATGCAAATTCTGAAACCATTTTAAACATACACAAGTAATGCATAAAATATTAGGGAAGTTTTTTGGAAGTAGGGTGATTAAACATATGAAATATTTTTAAAAAATAAAAACAAATATCGGCACAGGTTAGACCCCCTGGGCCAAAATAAAAGTTCCAAAACCTTACTGCACATCTACTTGACACCACCTATCATATCTTCAAAGATGATTAGGCTACTGAGTAAAATGCAGGGGAAATTGAGGGAAGACGCGGCTTGTTGCATTTTAAAAACATCATTTTTCGACCCCCAATTGACCCCTTGAGCCTAAATGGAAGCTCCTCAACCTTACTGCACATCAACATGACACCACCTACAAATGTACCATCTCTTATAAGATGATTAGGCTACTGAGTAAAATGTAGGATGAGTTCAGGGAAGATGGGGCTTTTGGCATTAAAACACCATTTTGTACCTCCAAATTGACCCAAAGAACCGAAATGAAAATTCTGAAAGGTTACTGCTCATCTGCATGACACCACCAACCATCTCCTTAAAGGAGATTAGGCTACTGAGTAAAATGTATCATGTTTTCAGGAAAGATGGGGATTTTTCATTAAAAACACCAATTTTCGACCCCCAAATTGACCCCCGAGTCAAAATGAAAATTCCGAAACCTTACTGCACATCTGCATGAACCACCTACCATCTCTTGAAAGATGATTAGGATACTGAGTAAGATGTAGGAGGAGTTCAGGAAAGACGGGGCTGTTTTGCATAAGAAACGTCCTTTTTCGACCCCAGTTAACCCCCGGGTCAAAATCAAAATTCCGAAATCTTACTGCACATCTACATGACACCCCTAACCATCTCGTAAAAGATGAATTAGGCTACTGAGTAAAATGTAGGAGGAGTTCAGGGAAGAAAAGTGTGACAGACGGAAGGGCGGATGTACATGAGTACATGTAACAACAATTTTCGAGAAGTTTCTCTAGAAAGTGGGGGCATAATAAGGCAAAATGTATCAACTAAAAAGCACAATATTACATTTTGCGTTGCTCTCAACGCAAAATATAATAACGCAAAATGTAATGATCCATGTTTATTATATTTTGCGTTGTTATTACATTTTGCGTTGTAACAAATTATTTAATCGTAATGAAAACATTTTATGTAGATTTCCTTATTTCGCAGATAAACGTTTTTTATGAAGTTTGACAAAAAATCATTTGCACTAAACATAACACAATTAAATAAAGATTGTCTCTCATATCATCATCGCCAAATTTTCTTTTAGTGAATGTAAACAACTCCTACATTTTGTAAATGATCTTGTTTGATATTCATATGAATTTCAATTATCAGTTTTAAGATACATGTACATGTATATAATTTTGATGTTTTAATGTTTTACAAACATATGGTTAACTAATCATAGGTACATGTAGGTAAGCTGATTATAGAGAACTTCTGGCTGTTTTAGGCCTACCTGATACTGTCTGTTTTTTTCTTCCCAGTGAGTCGCCACAATAAGGACGGTTGGTTTAGGAACTTTGTCATTGTCAGAACCACAATATGTATGGATTGACTTTATCCAGAAAACAAAATAGTCTACAATATAATAAACGTAGTCTACTTTAGAATACACTGTACTTACCTTATTATTTTTTTTTTCAAAATCGCCTGAAACCCAGCAAGAACAAAGTGTTTTATATTATATATACCCTTCATTGAAAAATATTTGTTTAACTTGTGGACGCAGAGTATTCCAAGGGTTTACTATATTGTTGCACAAATGTCGACACTGATATTCTTCAGTTACTATTTATGCAGTTTTACGTTGAAAAATTCACAGTGTAAGTTTCCTATTTTTTATATCGATTGAGAAAGTGCATAGGATTTGTGCAGCAAATTTAATAATTTTCTTGTTAATATTATGCATTATTAATTTTAAATAAATTTTGACAGGCCTTTGAGACCATCGATGTTCTTTTGTGTTTATTGTCTAAAATGGAAAAGCCCAATGGAGTCATGATATGACGTCATAATGTGAACCAACTTTAATACATGTATGCTGTAAGTTTTAAGTATGAATTCATTTTTGTATAGGCCTTATAATGTAAGTATTTTAATTGGCTCATTTGCATAGAAAAGACTGTATTTAGCCTCAGCCCACTTGCAAACAATCCCACATTTTTTTGAAAAATAAATTGTTTTTAATGGTGAGCATGGAAATAACAGAATAAAAAAAAAATAGAAAATGCTTTTAATAAGCAAAATGCATGGAAAATGTTCTTTCCGCCTTTTCGATCGCCATTAAATTTATTTCTTAACTTCAAATTCTTGTAATATCTGTGGTAACCTACAATGCAATTTCGATTTCCATTCATCTGATTCTTTAGTTCTTGTACCTCTTTCGCTAAACTGCTCCCCCCCCCCTCCAAAAAAAAAGAAGAAAAAAAAATAATAATTCAAGTTTCCATACAAGTATGTCCAAAGGAAATCTTAATACATGACAGAGATACATTGTACTACCACAGCTACGTTGACCTCCCCAGGCTTTAAAGTCTGTAGAACATGGAAAAACAAAAGGTTCCGAACACATTGAGGTGATACAAGAAGACATTGTATTTTTTTTCAAAATATAGGCATATCATCATCTAACAAATAGTTTGAAATACTTTAAGGTTAAATACATAAATATAGACACAGTCTAAGTCACAATCACAACCAACGCAGACCTCCGTTATACATAGCGAAAAAGCACTGGGACAATAAACTCTCTTTGCAAGTTCAGACTCTAAGAAATCTACATGATGTAATTGTCATAATGAATATTCCTAAAAAAAAATACTTTTTTTTATACTCGTTTAAGTTTAAAACATGATTCGATGTGAATGTTTAAAATTTAAACATTTTTCTATTAAATGTAGCGTTAATGTAACCCCCCCCCCCAAAAAAAAAAAAAATAAAAAAAATAAATAAATAAATAAAAAAGTTACATTTGATTTCTATTCAGAAGGTCATGGAAGACATAAAGATTTGAATGTTAGCAAAAGAATATTAGTATATCAAAGAAAGTTTTTTTTTTTGCATCATAACATTTAAAATTCAAATGAGGGACATGAGTTCTAAATAATTTGATATTTTCTTTTTTTGGTCAATGTCGAAATAAAAGCAAAAAAAAAAAAAAAAAAAAAAAAAAAACACGCACACACACATGTAGCCTCTGTAATCTTCATTTTAATGAAACATAACCCCCTTCACTCATAGATGCTTCATAAATGTAACAAAGTAGGTTAATATCGGTCCAGGAGTTCTTTAGAGAATGAAGTTGAAAATGTGAAAACGTTCACAGCCTGAAATCAGACACGAGTGACTAATGTTTTAGCTCTGCTGAGAAAGCCTTTTTTTGTTTTCTTCTTGCCTTCTCATATGCTCCATTCTGAAAATAATTTTTTTTGACAAGAATTCTGAGAGTACCGCTTATATGCTACTGACTTCCCCCTTTTTTTCTATAGGATACAAGTCGCCCGCGTGTCGCAGTGGTAAGAGCGTCTGCTCTAGAGTCGCGAAGTAAGAAGTCAAGCCTTACGTCGCGGGTTCGAATCCCACTGTGGGACGTGGAGACCGGTCCTTGTCGCAGTATGTGCTGGCACAAAAAAAGATCCCTCCCTGCTCAATGACCCTGAGTGCCGAGTATAGGACAAAATTTGCAGCTCTCCACCGGCAGCTGGTGGCGTCTTCATATGAGTGAAAAATTCTCGAGAGGGACGTTGAATAATATACAATCCATCAATCAATCAGTCTTTAGGATACAAGCTCGTTTGAAACTTTAATTTAGTGCATATTCCAATAATGAAAAATTAAAAATGCCGTAATTCCGTCAAAAATTAGTGAAGTGGACCGAACTTCAACCTTAATTTGTACATCATCAAGATACACTCACACATATCTAATCAGCTCAATATCTGCAAGCATTTAGAAAAAATGCGGAAAACCAAGTGGAAAAGACTGACAGACAGACGAAAGGACAGCTGGACGGACAGTGACAAACAGAGAAACAGAAGGACAAGTAGACGGACGGACAGCTAGACAGACTGACTCACAGACTCAGAGGAAACCTATATCCCTCCACCGGTTTTACCGGTACAGGTCTTATAAAATGATTATCAAAATAAATTTTGGTCTAAAACAAAAGTGACATCAAGAATATATACTGAAACGCAAACGAAACCCATCGTCAGTTTTAGGGGAAAATATTTATGTAAAATAAAGTATTTTGTATCTTAAAATTATAGATATCTTCAATTTGATAAATATTGGTAATTTAACGGTTGAACGATTTTCATGCCCGTGTTTGCTCTGCTCTTGTTTTGTATATTTGTTTAATGGACGTTGAGATTGAATACTGTTCGTTATTTCCATATCCTTATGCCATAACCGGAAGTCAAGTTTGAGTCTGCTCAATAGAAATCAAAAATTGCATATTTAACAAAGCATTTGGCAATGTTATATTAGTTTCAAGGGGTCCATCTTAAGTAATAAAGCGATGTTTAAAAATTTCCTTTCATTTCCCGTAAGGATGCTAAGGCTTCTTGAAAATGGCAAAAGTACGCATTTCCTTTCAGCTATCTGGAAAATCTCAAAGTAAAGATGATGGAGAGTTGGTGATACAAAAATACACTACATGTTATTACACCTCAACGGGGTCTTACGTATTATATGCATATATGATAGTCCTTTGACCGGAAGTCCAAGGGTTACTTAAATGCGCTGAGTTAGAGAAAATTCGACCTAATCATCTGAAAGACAGGCATTTAAAAATGGCAAAGAATATATCCTTCGCTCAAATATCGATTTTGATTAACTATCGTATCGTAAAAATTAAGCTGTAATTGTTGTCAATGGCAGTCTTGCGCGTTGTTATTGAATGGTTGAAAGGGGTGTTTTAGCAGCAATATGTTACTTAGTAAAGTTAAAAGAAATACATTTAAAATTTTTATCAAATCTCTGAATTTCTTAAGAGTGAGTTAGGCCTTACTATATTCTTTTTTGAAAATCATTAGATAGAAATTCAAACATTTGTAGATCACTGCTTCTTGCATTTCTTTTGAGTCACAGTATAACATGATATGGCACATGTACCTCCATATGTCCATCCGCAGAAAACGCTTCCATCTTGATCACAAACTGCCTTATCCACTTTCTGGTCAAGGATTTTAGAGGCGTCTACCACCACTACATAGAAAGCTCTCCTGGTTAGGTAAATCTGGTGACATGCGTAGTACGCACACTGTCCTCCAAAGTCAAAGAATGTCAATGTCTTATCGTCTATATTTGTTGCAGAACATTCTTTATTTTTATCGTCTGTGTTTACTTTCCTTGCTAGAAAAAAAACACGGATTTCTTTGATAATTACCCTCAAGTTTGATTCTATTATTGTTCATCGCTTTCGTGAAAGTGCGTAGATATTTAATCTCACTTGTCTGACCGTCCGTCTCAAACAAAAAAAAAAAAAACACAAAAACAAAAAAAAAATAAAAACGTAAACCTCGGTCATATCTTTTAAATGAGAAGGATTGTGACTTTCATATTACGTACGTGTTTTAATTCTTATGACAATATCTTTTTAAATACACTTTGATTTTGACCCTTTTTCCCTTTGAGTTTGACTTACTTTTCTTAAAAGGACAAAATAAGGTAAGACTCTTTTTTGGCCCCCCAATTTTAAGTGTCTTTCAGAATAATGCAAAAGTTTATGATTAAAAACCTGCTGTCACACCTACCACAAAATGAGCATTTGTCTAAATCTTACATGTAAATACACATTGGTCCTAATGAGACACAAGAATATGGAATTTCTTTAATTTTCTAATTTTCATGCCAATTTTCAACAATTTAACAGCAGATTTTATTTTGGAAAACGTAAAGCACAAGCTAGCCTAAAAACCGGATTTCAATATTTTAAACCCTAGTATCAGAGGTATTTTATGTGTAAAAATCTCAGATAGACACGTGTGCGCTGTAGGAAAACTATCTCAAATATGATGAAATTCTACCTGAATTGAGGAAATTCGTATAAATGTGCTTAAGCTGTACCCTCTAAAGGCTTTTATGTAAACTTTGAATCCAAATTAGTGCTTGTTTTAAAACAATCATCATTTCAAATTCTTAACCATAAACTAATAATACCATTGCAGTTTTCTGATTTTTAAATCAAATAGCTGGCCAGATTACACAGTTGCCTTACCTTGTTCTTTAAACAATACTTGAGATTGGATTTTTTCAACTGTATTTCAAATAGAAATGCAATCTACGGAAATACGGCGTTTTTATTGTTAATTATTAGAAACATTAGATTAAATAAGCATTTACTTGTTTTTATTTTTCATGCTTATTTTTTTGTGAATTTAAAGATAAGTGCACAAATTAGGATAGTGAATTTCAAAATTTTACCTTTAATTGATTTTGTTTCATAGCATATATCAAATATTTCCTCATGCACCTCCAAGCCCTCAGTAGATTTTACATTATCAATCTCTTCTTTACTACATCCGAGCAGACGTTTTAGCAGCGTGGTTTTCCCAGCCCCAGCACATCCTACAATCATCCCCCGGGCGTGGTGGACTTTCTGTGTTCCTCTCTTAGCGTACTCCACATACCGCTCTCTTGCCTCCTGGTCCCATTTCAGTATTTCTTTAGGGACTCCCACTGTATCAATTACAAGAGGCCCGTGGGCCACATCGCTCACCTGAGTAATGTGGCTTGTAAAAAAGCATAAATCAGTTTATCATTGAAAAGTTGCAACCCAATAGTGGTTCCAAAAAGGTCTTTAAAAGGGAAAGGGTATGATTTGAACAAACTTGAATCTACACTAAATAAGGATGCTTACATATTTCTTTGACAACCTGTACAATGTAGCTTTATTGCCCTTTACATTTGAACTTATATTGTGGCCCCGGCTTACCCCCATCATGATTCGAACAAAATTGAATCTACACTACCCGAGAATGCTTCCATATGAATGGGACTAATCATGGATTTGCTTTTTATGAAAAAAAAAAGGTTTTTAAATTTTTTTCTTTATGTTTCTATGTAAAATATGGATTCCATGTCGTGGTCCTACCCCCAGGGGTCATGATTTGAACAAACTTGAATGTCCATTGCCTGAGGATGCTTCCATAAAATATGATCAATCATGGCTTTGCTATTCCAGAAAAGAAAATTTAAAAAGAATTTCTTATATATTTCAATGTAAACTTTGATCAGCTATTGTGACCCCGCACTACCCCCAGGGATCATAATTTGAACAAAATTAAATTTTCACTACCTGAAGATGCTTCCATAAATTATGATCATTCATGCTTTTGCTATTCCCGAGAAGAAGATTTTTAAAAAAAAATTCCTATATATTTCTATGTTAAACTTTGATCGGCCATTGTGGCCCCACACTACCCCCGGGGGTCATGCTTTGAACAAATTTGAATCTACACTACCTGAAGATACTTCCCTATAAATTTCATCTTTCCTGACACAGCGGTTCTTGAGAACAGGATTTCAAAAGATTTTTTTCTGCATATTTCTAGGTAAAAATATGATCGGCCATCGTAGCCCCGCCCTACCCCCAGGGGTCATGCTTTTAACAAACCTGAATCTACACAACCTGAAGATAGATGCTTCCCTATAAGTTTCATCTTTCCTGGAACAGTGGTTCTTAAGACGATTTTTAAAACATGCCATTAATTTTTCACTATTTCTAAATTATCTCCTCTTGAATAAGGGCGTTTCCCTTAATTTGAACAAACTTGAATCCCCTTCACCTTATGATACTTTGTGGTAAGTTTGGTTGCATTATCATGGTGGTTCTTGTGAAGAAGTCGAAAAATTTAACGACAACAACGACGACAACAACGACGACGACAGACAACAGCCAAATTTTGATCAGAAAAGCTCATTTGAGCTTTCAGTTTCAAGTGAGCTAAAAAGTTAACAATAACAGTTAATCAAGAAATCTCTCCAAAATATGTTAGTAATAAGCTGACGTATAATAATTAAAGCATCTTTACTAAATATAGAAAACTAAGGAAAACGTACACATGTAGTTACTTTATATGGCTGTGGCCGCTCGCCATTAAAAATGACCCTTTCGTTTGCCAAGGAATGTTTGTTGGTTGATAATAACCCCCTCCCTCCACTGAAAATGTTTAGCTGTCAACCCCCCCCCCCCAATGATATTGTTTCCTTCGAGTCTGTTCAGTTATATATTTTTCTTTTTTTAGATCCTGTAATAGTTGCACTGTTTATATCTTAATTTTGTACTTATATTTCTATGATTTTTGGATAAATTGAGAAAAAGGTATTTTTCCTAATTTTTTTTTATTAAACTTTGACGCTAACTTTTTTAAAATTTAAAAGTCCTTCATGTGCAACACATTAGTGCATAATCATATACTATTATGAGTTTAAAACAAAATTAAAAATATATGTACAATGCATGTACATCTACAGTACTGACAAACTCTTTTTACGCTCCGAAAATAGAGTGATCTAACCATTAAAAGTTTGAGCTATATGTTGTGACATTGAGTAATTTTAAAGATACACCTATTAAAACATCAACAAAAACTTGATGAAATAATTCTAGTAGAAAAAGTGAAAAAGATGAGATCTCAATGCTTGTATCATACACCAGATAATAAATGTAATATAATTCAAGACAATTTCTCATTTAAGTTTTAGTGTGAAGGACATGACTCTTGACAGCATACATGTACATGTACCTCCTTCCTTCTCCTGCTCCTCACCTTATAGGGTTATAAGACATTTATGGGCATTAATATTTTTTCTCTACATGTATTAGGTGGAGAACAACTTTTTTAAGGAATATTACATTTTTAAATGCATACTTAACACATTTTTTTAAGAAAAGTAATATTTTTTTAATCATATTGTCTATTTATAATCCCAATATAACTATAGAAACGCAAAAAGTTTATAACACTACATATTGACTGGATTTGAGGGAATATTCAACAAAGGATCAGTGCTCGTGCAGCGGCATTATGACTATTAACACTCCAAACAGCATTGTAAACAACTGTTGAAAAGGCTGTAGTCACCTCTGTATCTGTTCCGGAAAAATAATATTAGGCAACCCTATGATAAATGATAAATGTTATTCATTTGGACGTCTTACATTAGCAAAACCAAGAAAATAAAACAAGGAAAATCTGCTAAAAACTGTAATCTGGAGATTTTTTTTACTGGAAAGTACATGCACTTGGGTTTATCCAAGCATTTGCGGAATTTCTTCATATTTCATTTGTTTCTAAGAAAAAAATAATTGAAAAATACAATGTACAAATGATAATATAAACACTTGTTTTTTTTTCTATAAAAATATTTCAAATATTCATGATAGAAACGCTAGAACAGTTTCCATAGAAACGGATGTTTAATAATGAAGGTGAGACATGAACTCTATGATATCATCTAAATTCTTAATACGTGAAATGAGAAAAAAAACCGCACTTAGCTAGTGGTATATAAAACGAAAATGTCATTCTTACGACTGCTTGACCTCTCGTGACTCTTTTGTGTGATATCATACTGATTTAAATGGAAAATTAATTTATTAGTCGATGAATTGTTGACGATCTTTACATTGTAATATCACGTCAATTTTCAATCAAGTTATAAGTTTTGTGAAAATATCATGAACACTCTTACTTAAACATGTATACTACTTATACAGGCTGGAGAAAAATGCATTAAGAAACTAGTTTTCCAGTGCCGTTAGAAATTTAAGAAAAATAGTACTTCCATCGCGATTGATTAAAGGTGTGGCCGCCTTTCGGAGAGTTTGTTTTTCCTTGTTGGCAAATTACATGTAAGGTTTAATGGACGTAAGCCGATGACGTTCTGTGCTTGAAATTGCTACCGAAACTAGAACATCATTTGGAAAGATCGAAAGTATTCTAAATATGAGTTTATTATGAAGATAAGTCGGTGCAAAAGGATACCCAGGATCTTTATGCGTAAAAATTGAAGAAAAGGCAGCATTCTGTAGAAATACATGGAATTATTTGAATTAGTCAGGGGGTGAGGTGCGCTTATAGCGTGATGTGACATACTTAACGTTGCGCCGAAGTCTACTCCGCACTCGATAACTATCCATTTTGATTAAGTTCTTGTGACATTGGTAAATTGAATTTGGAGAGTTATTTTCCAATATTTTTGCATAATGACTTTATTTTATCAATATACATTTTGTTTGCTTTCAACAACTCGCAATAATATTAAAGAAGGAAATTCCACAAACTTATGAATCAACCATCCTATAATTATAAACTAGAACTATCTCGATTTAACTCTTGTATTTTCATTCCAAGGGCAACAACACGTTGTAACCATGCATGCCAGCTTTATGTCATTGTCGTCTAAAGGGTGACAACAGCTGTCCAATCATGTGACATGCTTTAAACCAATCAGATTGACTGTATAATTCTGAAGGATAATAGTAAAGCTTATGTACTTTAATATCTCTTAGAGGATGCCTTTCTTTAATATTTGCGCAGAACAGTTCCTCAATACCTATTGATTACATGTTAATTATTTTCAAGTGTGACAGAATATTTCAAATAAATATTGTATAATTCATGTTATAAAGACTGTTTCAAATATTAGGAATAATATGCGATTACATTCTATGTACCTATCTACATGCACATGTAGTTCTTACATTACATTTAAATAATTAAAAACTATTTTTGCATAATAAATGATAAAGAAAATTCTTAATATGTGTACATAAAAATATTACAATAATTAGCATACAACACCAATACATGTTCATATTTAAACATAGGTAATCAGAGATTACAGAGCTCACCTCAACGAATGTTGTCTTTTAATAAGGCAAATTCACACAATTAACCAACAAAAAGTGTACATTCCAAAAATGAAAATATTTAAGCAATTTTGATCTGATACTTTGAAATAGATCTACATAAAAAATTTAAACTGGTTCTTCTTCATGAAAATGTAATCAAAATCCAGCATCTGAAGCAAATTTGAGAATTTTCATCTCTTGATGAAAACTTTAACCTGTTCACTCAACCAGAAAATGTAGGTCAGATTCAGCACCCGAGGCAAGCCCGGTAGTGTGCATCCTTAGATGTATCATCCATGCAAGTTTGGTCAACATAGGGCTTATAGTTACTTGGAAATGAAACCTACACCAAAATCTTTAACCTGTTCAATCAACCGGAAAATGTAGGTCAGATTCAGCATCCAAAGCAAGCCCAGTAGTATCCATCCTGAGATGTATTATCTATGCAAGTTTGGTCAAAATAGGGCTTATAGTTACTTGGAAATGAAACATGCACCAATAACTTTAACCTGTTCACTCAACCGGAAAATGTAGGTCAGATTCAGCATCCGAAGCATGCCCGGTAGTATGCATCATTAGGTGTATCATCCATGCAAGTTTGGTCAACATAGGGATTATACTTACTTGGAAATGAAACCTACACCAAAAACTTTAACCTGTTCAATCAACCGGAAAATGTAGGTCAGATTCAGAATCCAAAGCAAGCCCAGTAGTATCCATCCTTAGATGTATTATTTATGCAAGTTTGGTCAACATAGGGATTATAGTTACTTGGAAATGAAATCTACACCAAAAACTGCACCAAAAATGTTAACCTGCTCCAAAAACATTAACCTGGTCATTCCTTTGCTGAAATTGCAGCATCTGAAACTTTGACTGATACAATGAAACACACTAGAACCGTCTTCCATGCATGTCTAATCAATATAGGACACAGAAGTACTTAAAAAGAAAACTGCTCCAAAAAACTTAACCTTAACCTGGGACGCCGACGCCGACGTGGACGCCGACACCGACGCCGACGCCGACACCGACGCCGACGCCGAGGGTATTACATAAGCTCCCCCAACTTCGTTGAGGTGAGCTAAAAACCTGAAGTTTCTGTCAAGATTGAAGCTCTATTGGTTTGTACTACTAACAAAGGAAGAGAAAAATGGCAGTTGGGACTTGAAACTTTCAAACTGCTATTAATAGAATAAAGAAGCTTGATTAATTCTCCTTTTGGGGCAATATATTGCAATAAACGACAACTGAAGGAATAGCTTTTGATAAAATCGTACAGTATTTCTTTTACTTTAGTTACATTTGCAACATCACTCATTAAAATGAAAAAAAAAATATGCATCTCAGTGCAGTTTACCTACATGCCACATTATAATAAAATCAAACTAGAACTGTATTCAGAGAAAGATTTTTAAAGCATTTCACAGAAATTTCTATTTTTAGCAACCATGACATCGCCGTTCATCGACATCAAAAACCAAAATATGAAATTATGTATATTAGTGTTGTCTACTAGTGTGCCAGTTTATATTAAAATCAGATCAAAACTGTAGGAAAGAGCATTTTGAAAGTATTTCACAAAAATATTTATTTTTTTGTAACCAAGTCAACAACGTTCATCGAAATAAAAAAAAAAGGATACAAAGACACCTAGACTGACAATCAGACAGACGGACGGACGAATTACTATCGCATAAGCTCTTCTAGTTTATGACTAGTAGAACTTAAAACAAAGAAAAGTTAAAATAAATAATTTTTGTTACACATGTACAAGTGGTAAAATATACTCACAAAGTCTACTGATCCTTCCATGAATCCCCCTGTCAGACACAGTACAGTGTGTGATGATGTCCAGCTGTAGTTTGTCTATGAAGAGGTAGTACAATTTCTCCGGACTGTCCGGTAAATACAGACATCTCTCTCCCTTACTCTTCGTATACCACCAGGTCCGGCAGTATTCTGAGATCACGTCACGTGACACCGTGGTCAGGAAAAACTCCAGATCACTGTCCTCCACCAGACACTCCGTAACAAAGGCGTACATGACGTCATGTCGGATGTCCTCTGATATAAAGGTTATAACACCTTTATGAGTCTCTGTGATTCCATCAGGAAGATCTACCAAATCGTCATCATTTAGATCTATAAAACATCTATCTCTGATTTTGTCCCTTATGATTCTGTGAGATTGTTCATTGAGATTCAGCCGATATTGATCACTTAACAGTAAACAATACAGTAGACATCTGACTTCCGGCGGATAACTAAGAATTTCACCTGAAATCACAACATTTCCAAATTATAAAAAAAAATCAATAAATGATAAAATTTAAAGCTAGCAAATGGATAAATTATGAACTAATAGAATAAAAACAATATGTAAGAAAAATAAGTAAAATGTTTACATTCAGCTGAACTACTTTATATTTGTTCGTTAAGTATAAAACTCTATTGAATAGATGTGTTTTAAGACTAGCTGCAGAACTGTAGTTCTCCTAATAACTATATATTGACAGATCAGAGAGCGGCAGGGCCACCCACTGAAAAAAAGATAAACTTATTGCTGCAAAAAATTTCGCATGGTGTAGGATTAATTATTTCCAAATTCTTACTTCCATTGCAAAAAAGCCAGATTTCAGTAAATTCCTTACTCTTCTATCAAGTACTCTCGTAGTTTTCACCGGTACGTAGCGCGTTGGACCCAACTATTTTTACAAACCAACATGGCTTTATAAATATGCAAAATTTTCGATGATATCAAATTCAGGGCCGGGAGAGCAATTAAAAAGAATTATAGTGAACGAATATGGAACACACAGTTTCAATTTTGTAATATGTATGTGATGAGAGTTTAAAAAAAATGGAGAAATATATCGAGGAACATTACCCGTTTTTGTGCGCAATAGATATACAGTTTTTCCAAAGGGTGGCACTGTAGCTCTGTCAGTATACACACTATTTTTTTTTTTTCAGAGAGCTACAGTTCTGCAGCTATTTTAAGACGGGACTCCCTGTCTTTTTTAATTACAACTTTAGTCAACGGTGAATTAATGCGTTTTAAAAAAAATATATAAGGATATTTCTTACGAATGTACATATATTCCTAAAATGTGAATGCAAACCTGTTTAAAATGTTTATTCTTAATAATAGCTATATATTGAATTAACGTGTTGCTTTCGTCGCCAGCGAGACGCAGTGATTCCAGGATCTGCTTTAGAGTCTTGGAGTAAGAGGTTAATCCTCACGTCGCAGATTTAAATTCGGGACAAGGAAACCGGTCCATTCGAAGAGACTGTTAAACCGGGTTTGATGCCAAAGTATGCATTGGGACTTTTTTATCTACGTTTTATTACTATACAATAAATCGTGGACCATTCTTTTTTAGAATATAAGTGCTATTTTGACATTCATTGATCAGTATAAGCAGTATAAGCAGGATGAAAGTAAAATATAACGAGAATCAATGAAGAAAAACACATGACATCGAAGTTTTTATCATTTAGCAAGAATAAAATGTTTGGTTCATGCGGAAATAAGCTTAGGGTTAAGGTAATATGCTTATATTTTTCTACAATTTATTTGTATCATGAAATCAGACAATGTTTTTTTTTTACTTTCCGATCAGCCTTTCCCCCGTCTAGTCGATTTGTTACAAAAAAGATGCATTAATTCAACACTATACCGCATACATTGAAACATTTTATTTGTTTCTATTAAAAGTTCTCGGTGCATAGTTTTTCAAATCAAAAGCACTGCTAGAATAGTATGGTTTATATAGGGATTGATGATTTATTTTTCCATCTTAAGTACTAAATTTTAAAAAATTTTGGTAAAGTCGCAGCTAGGTTAAGGACGCCCATAGCTAGGGAATACGCCTTGAAATATTTCGAGAAAATCCGTATAAAGAAACTGTTCATATTTGATTTTTTATTAACATGAGTTTTAATTCAATGGGAAATCTACTACTGCTTATGTATGCATGGAATGTTTGCCGAGCTCGGCAAAAACGACTTCACTTTTATCAGTAAGGGGAACATTTTGTACGGTTATAAAGATCGTAAGAGTTCAACGATATACGGATAATTGTTCACAATGAAATGGATTGTATTTTCTTTAAGACAAATTTCTGAATAGGAAAAGTGCTGGGAACAACATCTCGATGCCCGTGAATTTTATAAAATATACCTAGACTAGAGGTTATAAACTTTATATCTATACATAAAACGCATTGAAATAATGTAAAATTACAGGAAAAAGCTACAAGGCACAACTTTTTCACTTTTATGGTAGTCCTACCTGAAAGTGCTGAATAATTAATTCTGTGATAGGAGAGTAGGATTTAAGCAGCCCCATTCATGGTATAGAGATTATTTTCCATAATAATTATTACAAACAGTAACTTATAATCCCCCGAGTAGTGTTGAACTTTTTATTATTTTTCATTATGGTAAAAAAGTGGGGGTGTCTTAATCTGTTTTTTTTTTAAATTAATTTATGATGTATATTTAAATGACCTTAAACAAATTATGGGGATTGGATGAGTAGCTTTATAGTTTATACTTCAACTTCTATGACATTTACACAGATTAATTATATTATTTTTAAAGAAAAATGTTTATTCATGCAAAAAATTAATAAATATAGCATTTTTGTGTGTGTGTTTGGAAGAGTGTTGTGAAAGATTGGATATTAAGGTGTTTCATATTCGTATGGTAGTTATATAAACACACTTTCAACTATAAATATATCTGTATATAATATTTTTTAACGTTAGCAGATCAAGACTTTAAATGCACTTTAAGGATGTATCCTTATGATACTCGGAAAAGGAACGTGCATTAAACTTTCCAAATGCTTATATTTTTCTGAAAATGTAATACCCAAGGAATAATTTAAAGACAAGAAAAGTATATATTAGTGTTCATTTAAGAGAGGTTCAACACTTTGAACATAGGCCAAAATAGAGCATGGGAAATTTCCTTTAAAAATGCTACTAGACCATAAAATACCTCATAAAACTTATAAATACAGTGAATTAAAACTTCATTTGGTTTAAATTTACTTGAAAGTATCGCAAAGTTGATTTTTTAAGGAAAATATGAGCAAATAAATACCAATTAGATAACTTGTACCCAAAAATGTTGTTCACTCATGTCAAAATTAGGCACATTTTTCCCTATGAAATTGCTCGAAAAACCAAAGAAAAACATATTTCTACAATTAAACTTTTTAAGCAAATTGTTGTACAGTTTTTTTTGGGTATTATGGCTTCTTTTCATAGCATAAAAAGTAGGGGTTAGTGCACATATAAGAAAGTTTTGATATTTTTTATATCCCCACCCCCTGTTTTTTTTTTCCAGCATTTAATGAAAATAAATCAAGCATTTAGGCATCAAACTATGTGTTTTATTCACCAAATATTCACCAAATATTCAAAATCAGTGTGATAATTTCAGGTAATAATTGCAATTTTGTTAAGAAAATATTTTTAAGAATAAAAAGTAATCAATTAACACATAAAACTTCATAATAGTCTGCTGGGTGCCCTCTCGTTCTCTTGCCCTGTGGGTTCCAGATTGGGTCCTGGTTTGTGATGTTGGATGGTGGCTTCACAGGGATTAGTCAAATCCAGTCCCACTTTCTCAATCTGATTTTCATAGTTTTCTCCATCTGATTTTAGTGGTTCTTTAACCCTGCTTTCTTCTAAATGCCTTCATTAGTGATTCTTGTGAAAACAAGACTTACCTGTAAAAAAATATTTAAAAAAAAGAAAAAAATTAGATTATAATTAACTGGTAATATCATTGTTCAAAAAATGTAAAATCATTACGCTTAGCTCTCACTTACATGTATGTACATGTAAACATTTATATATCAGATACTGAAAACTTCCTATTAATTTACGAGTATTGAATGGTTAAATACCCAAAACACAAAAATTAATAAACAAATATAAAAAGAGTGAAATGCGACTTTTCCGACTACATAATTATTAATCATTGCTATTTAGCTTTGTGTGTACTGTTCTAATAATAACAAAAAATAGGGTTTAGTCGGCAAATGAATTATTTAACCCTGAAAATCATTTTAGACCCGGTAATCTCATATGAGGCATATTCGAAGGGCGGGATGTTAAAATTCCGTAACAAATTTAAAATAAGAAACAAGATCTAATCTAATAGCCTAAGATAATATTGAATTCTTAAATAAGTTTTATAAGTATGGAATTAAATCGATTAATACTATAAATTGATTCGATGTACCTACTTGTCTTGCATGGTCACGGCGGAATCAGACGACTTTTTTTGTTTTATAATTATAGAAAGATACCGTAGAAAAAGTAATGCGAGCTAATTTTCATATAGTTTAGAATGTTAGAAATATAGTGCGAGCTAATTTTCATAGTTTAGAATGTTAGAACTATTTCACCCGTTTCTACGATCAATGAAATTGTTAATGAAATTGTTTCCTAGAATTAATTTGACCCCGTTATGCAGAAAACCCGATGATCCGAAAGTGCATGTACCACAAGTACAGTTTTATTTTTTTTGAAATGTTTATTAAAAGACTTATTTACATAAGCATTATGGAACCATTGTACGAAATGAAATAAATCATCGGATTGAGATTAGGGACTCCATTTCATTAAATTGATTTATTTGAATTTTTATTTAAGATTCAAGCAATGAGATGATTTTTTTAATCCATAAATCGTACAATTATTTAATTTATTACATACCCATCAATATCCTTGTTTTTGTTACTGTTAATTTTACCGAGTTTGATCCGATTTTCCGGATCACCACACTGTGGTTTTCTGTATCCATATCACCACTCTCTGAAACTGATGACGTAGTACGCAAAAACATGACGTTATTTTTCTTGCGCGTAAAAAAGTCCCTTGTAATTACTCTTTGTTGTATGGATAAATATTATACAATTGATCTCTAAAGTTTTATTCTGCTATATTTAGCTAGTTATAAGAGGGTATATAATAAATTTATCATTATAACAGTAACTTGATCCGAAGAGCCGTATCACGTCTCGTTGACAGGCGCGGATCATCATATCAAGTTCGACGCTTCGCGTCTCGTTAGATCTGATGATCCGCGAGTCAACTCGACGTGATACGACCCTTCGGATCAAGTTACTGTTATAATAATATATATATATATATATATATATATATTTTTGAATTAAATCTTGGATAAGTTTGTTCACACAAGTTAGGAACACAATCCCGAAAATAAGTAGATGCGTTTCATTAGAACCAGGTAGTATTCGAGGTTACTAATTGACCCCAGGTGAGAAATCAGTAAAGGTTTGTTGACGATGATCACACACACGCCCCGAGATGTCAGTTAGGGGAGAAGGGGGAGGGGATGTTGACCGCACAGGAAGGTAGTGTGCTAATTAGAGAGCTACGCATACGTGTAAGTTTTCTGGTAAGGAAAGGTCTTCGATTTGACACCCCGATGGATTACATTTTCAGTTTACTTTCACGCCCAAAAGGTAAGCTGTTTAAAAAACATCATGTTTTCCCTTGTATACATTAATTTAAAATTTGAACGTATACGGCCAAAATCGGTTTTAAAATCATCTTGATTAATGTGTTATGTTTTATTATTTTTGTAACATGAAGACTTTAATTAATTGTGCATACATGCAGTTTAAAGGCGTTAACATATTACTATATTATCAGACGATAAATAAGGGGAAAAAAGAATATTGCATGAAAAAAGATACATATCAATATCCTGCCTATTATTCATTTATTTGCTTTTTGGGTATTCATACACCGTAGCTTACCAAATATCTTTCTCCAGTAACTCTTATTCATTTAAGAAAATTATATTTAAAAAAATCTAATTTTGAATAAAAAATTCATATAATTCGATAAATTATTTTTAAAAAAAGACAGGTGATCGATTGCTGAGCATAATTTCATTTCCGAAAAATACAGTTACTGTTTAATTTTTGACAATCACTTTCTGCCTTACCAAGATATAATTTTTTTTTCATTTAAATATTAATTAATTGATCGATTTATTTATTCGTGAATTACGCTATTTATTTATTATTTTCCTTCTACGCTTTAATATTTCTTTTAAGGATGAAAAAGAAAGGGATGAAATTTTCTTTTCTCCTTTTCGGTTGAAGTAATCTTATTTTAGTTAACAAAACGAAAAAGAAACTCGGAATAGATCAGTAATTTCTTTCTATAGTAAAGAAAAAAAAAACCGAGGGTTTCCGAATGTACACGATAAACGCAAAACACGATACACGATAGAACCTGATAAACGATCTACACGATACACGGAAAACACGATACACGCAAAACACGATAGAAAACGCAAAACCTGATAAACGGAAAACACGATACGATAGGATACGATAGGATACACGCACGATACGATAGGATATACGCACGATAGGACACGATAGAATTGTAAAGAATAACGATGCGGGTACTGTAAAAGACATATAAGACACAGTCAAGGTCACAAGGTCATTGACCTTGGTGCCATGCGAAAGGGCTTCACTAGCGAATTGAGTGCTAATTGCTTTTTAACGCCAAGTGGGCAATGTTTCAGCCAAATTTCGGCGGATTATGCATGTCAAATATTAAATCTCTGCCTTTCTTCGTTCAAAGTTATGGTGAAGGTTAAAAATTTCCGTAAAAAAAAACTATATTTAGCATATAGGCTACAGTCAAGGTCATAAGGTCATTGACCATGGTGTCTTTTAAAAAAAACATAAAAAGCGTTGTATGCATACCAAATATGAAGTCTCTATCTTTTATGGTTCAAAAGTTATGGTAAAGGTTAAAGTTTGCAAAAAACCTCTATTTTTATCATAAAGGTCACAGTCTAGGTCACAAAGTCATTGACCTTGGTGTCATTTGAAAGAGCTTTGCTAGTGGAGAATGCATACCAAATATGAAGTCTCTATCATTCGTGGTTCAAAAATTATGGCGAAGTTTAAAGTTTGCACATAAACAGACAAACAGACAGGCAGGACAAAAACAATATACGCCTTAGATCTTTCGATGCGGGCACATAAAAATAGATAAAGATACAATACAATACATTCATTGTATTGACAATGTTTCAGGTGCTTAGACACACATTGATGTTAAGGACAGATGATACAAACATTTTTTTTTCTTTGTAAAAGATTAAATATCATGTCACAAGTTTAGAAAAGTGGATGGTTCTTAAAAAATTTTCTCCGAAGAACTGGAAAATGAAATAGATTTGGAAAATATTAGTAATATTTCAATAAAAAAACATATAAAGAAAAATCACATTCAGTAAAGGTTTACAGGTGAAAATAAATTTCAAAATATGTTATCCTGGCGTTAAAAGTGTAATATAAACCTAAGAAAAATATGCCAAGCCAGGCGAATTTTAAGAGGAAGATCGAAATAATAAAAAAAATGGCAATATCACATAGGCTGATTTTAACCATTTAGCTTTTCCTAATAAAATTCATCTGGCTCGGTATATTTTTCTTTAGTTTATATTACACTTCTAGCGCCAAGATAACATATTCTGAAATTTATTTTCACCTGTAAACCTTTACTGAATGTGATTTGTCTATATTTGTGTTTTCATTGAAATATTACTAATATTTTCCAAGTCTTTTTCATATTCCAGTTTTTCGGAGAAAAAAATCTAAGAACCATCCGCTTTTCTAAACTTTTGACATGATATTTAATCTTTTTCAAAGAAAAAATTTGTTTGTGTCATCTGTCCTTAATATTTTCTCAAATTTTCGGTATAATTTCAAGACTTACATGTATATGTTGCTTTATGTTGCTACAGCATTTCATACGAAAATATAATGAAATGCTTATTTTTCTAGAAGTTATTAAAAACGTTTAAAAGCGTTTGATTGACATATTATTGCACTTTCACAAATTTTAACTTTACCTTTCAGAGGAGAATGTGCGAAAGAAAAATCATCACATCAGTTTGGTGAATCAGTATTTGGTGGTGTGTTCGGAGTTGAACAAATGCACACACTTGGTGAAACGTACGCATTTACAACAACAGCGCAAGAAAATTAAAGCTAGGTAGAGGCATTTCTATGCAAATGAGCAAATAAAAATGCATAATTTGTGTAATTTTTACACAGAGAAGTTCCAAGCTTATTTTTTAAACATACTAATTTCACCAAGCATTATGAAGCAATTGTACAATATGACGTCTTATTATGATGTCATTGATCTCTCAATTTAAATATTATAGGTACATAAACAAAATAACGTCGGCGCAATAGGATCTTTAATAGATAAAGTAAAATATAAAGAAGATATAATTTGACGTCATAATATGCACTTGTTAGGAGCATGCCGTGGGTACCAAATCAACGTTTTAATAAGTCAATTGTATAGAAACCTCTGTACGTTGCCTTAACTTACTTGCGAGACCTCGCATCCTGTTTACAAACGTTTCACGGATGTATTCAATTTGTCAAACTCTGTGCAGAACATGAAACACAGGCTGACAAAACCAGTGTGTTGGTTTTGCTTTCGTACATTTCTATTCTAAACCTTATAGTTTTAATATTTTGTCATTATTACACAACTGAATAGCTTTTTCTCTTTAAAGTATTTTAAGGATAAAATAATAATTTATGAAAGTGGAAGATATATCAATAAAACTCCTCTAGCTAGATTAAATACTAGTAAATTCCAGAAAAATAAGATTTCTATTATATTTCCGTATGAATTGCTATAGCAAAATACAGATAACATTCACGAAATTATTCAGAAAATTTGAGAAAATGTTAACATTAAATTTGTGTCAAAGCATCTGCAAGACTTTTTTTTATTATCATTCCCTATGAATTATTTTTCCCTTATGTAAAATTCAAAATGTTTTAATTGCAATGTAAAAATACTAACGGTATTCCCTAAACTGTAGAGATTTTATGTACTACTTTTCATTTAAGGTAAAACTCTAAAGTTTTCTTTCAAATTATCATATTATGTTGTTTTATGTTTTAATTGGCGAATTGAATACATCGTTACCCTAAGCATTTTATATATAGAAATAATATATTTGATTAATCTGATTAAATAAACATATTATGGCTTAAAAAGCCTCCAAAAAGTGACAGACAGCTAGTTAAATTAAAATTCAATCATCTATTTTCCTAAAATGCTTTTGCTCACGTAGATTTCTTGCTTTTAATGTTTTCGCCTTAGCAACAGCGTTCGGTTGAGGACTTGTAGCCGATACTGATTTTAGAAAAGTAGAAAGTAGCTAAAATGATTATCTTGTAGGGGGAAGTAGGTACTTACAAATTCAAGATTTAGCAAAGTACATACCATACGACTTTGGTTTCCAAATATTGTAATTACCCAAATAACTGGCGGTGTAACCTAAAAAAGAAAAGAAATGAGAATGGTAACAATCTGCTTTACAGAATAATTAAATCAAACACTAAGGACATTTATTATTTTTGTATAGCTTTATTGTCATTTTGAGACACGTGTATATTTTCAGGTAAACAGAAATAAATGTTTGTCACAATGTAAGCTTGCAAATTTACAACACTTTGATTAAGGAAATGCAAGGCTCCATAGGCCACATCTGAGCATATTTTCTAGGGAAAAGGCACAGATAAATTCAGAATAAAAAATATATAGGAAAAGGGATACTTAATATAAACAGTCCAGATATGATTCTATGTCGATATTGCAATTGGCTCTGCTGTTTTTTAAAAAGCATTTTAAAATGATTTTCTCCTCAAACTTTGGATGTATTCACTTTGACAAAAGAATTGACCTATAGGAGAGAATAATTTCCCGGAAAAAGTGACATTTAAAATTTAATCTTTATTTGTTGTTTTTCCCGTGAGGATCCGGGTTAGAATAGGTCCTCAGTACCCCCTTGCTTGTCGTAAATGGGGCGGTCCTTCGGATGAGACCGTATAAACCGAGGCCCCGTGTCACAGCAGGTGTGGCACGATAAAGATCCCTCCCTGCTCAATGGCCCTGAGTGCCGAGCATAGGCCCAAATTTGCAGCCCATTCACCGGCAATGGTGACGTCTCCATATCAGTGAAATATTCTGGAGAGGGACGTTAAACAGTATACAATCAATCAATCAATCAATCTACCGTATATATGTCTAAGTTTTTCAAATCTGTATTTTACACCTAAAACTTACTATTTACAACTTTACAAGAAACCTCCAAAGTTGGCCGAAACATCATTTTGTCCGTTAAAGCGTTGATTTTTGCATGAATTTTGGCCTAGAAGTCCTTCAGGGCAGGCCTGCCCCTAAATAAAATTGTGATATTTTGATAGGTTTGGATGTAAGGAATAATTCAAGATAGGATTTTTTTTAGGGGCACCCCTGCCCTAAGGTCGAAATTCACAAAAATCCTACAAAAAATAAGGAAACCTGATTTTGATAATCTGCTTCAAATTTATACCTGTAAATATTATAGTCTGATTAGCTCAGTTGATATATGCGCTAACTTTTACACTGTGTTAACAAACATTTTAAAGTCGGGGGTTCGAATCCACCTGGTACCACACTTTTAAAGTTTTTAATTATCGCCTTTTCAAAGAATATTTTAATATTTTTTTATAGACTTGTGTATTTTCCTTCAATTATCTATCCTTTATGAATGCCCATTCTTGATATAAGAAACACTATAAAGAGATATCAAATCGTAAAAATCCAATGTACAGTTGTCAGTCAGGCGGAACAAACCTCAGTATAAGCACACTTTCTCTGAGGACAAGAATAACTCACTATGTGTTAAACAATACAGGTATTCTTGGCAGCATTGAGCTGCGATGAATGTCAATTGTATATACTCCTTAGAATTTAATAACATTAATTTTGGGTACATATATCAGTAACTGTACTCCCTCTGATTTGATTTAGGCCTATATGATTTTCACACATTAATGGCATGTTTTATTATATTTATGGATAAAATAGCCTAGACATGAATAATAGAATTTTAGAGGCAGTAAACATTACTATTATGTACAATGCAAGTAAAGAAAAATATCAATTATTACATTTGGAGATAACAAACTCAGAAAATCAATGTAAGGGTTCCTCCTACCTCTACTCACTGAAATAAAGATTTAGGAAAAAACAAATTGTTAGATGTATTTAGCCTAATGCCATTAATCAGAACGGAAATCGACAAGGTTTTTGTAGAGAAAAAAAACGAAGCCCGGTCCTATAGGTCAAATACCTATTTATAATGAAATGATCCTTTCTTTGTAAAATTTTTATCCAAAACTCTGACCCAACCTTACTTTCAGTGGTCTCACGTTTCTTTATTTAAACGATTTTTAGAAAGGACCCATATCAATTATCAAAATCAAACAATATAATCATATCCCTGCTTTTACGAAAAAAAAAACAGTACAAAAATTTTCCTACCTATTAAAAAAATTATATTTTGGGTGAAGGAGGTTTTTATCTTACACTTTTTACTAATTTTACTTCACTAATATTTCTATGAATCTTTCTACTAATTTACTTAACAAGGGGTTGTACACTTGGACACACATATATCTGCAAATTTTAAGAGAGTGCATGTAGGGGGAGGGGGGGGGTAATATTTCCAATTTCCAAATGATAACCCTTTGAAAATAAACGTTTGAATATCAAAATTTATTATCATTCTAACTATTATGAATATTATTACTATTCTTATCCTTTTACTGATTATGCATGTATTTCGTTCAATTTTTGCAATATAAAATTTTTATTATAATTTAATTTTTAATTAAACCTCCTAAATTGGCCATAAGTGTTTTTGCCCGTTTGAGGACAAATAATACAAACAAAAACTGGATGCCTGGATTGGTATATATTTTCTATGCTTAATTTCGTTGCAAATGATAAAAATAATAAATTTCTAGAAAATAAAGAAATTGTAAACCTTCTGTGATGGTCAAAAGTGTGCCCTTTTGAAACCATCCTTATTAATCTATTAAAATATTTTTCACTTTAAATTCCATTTTTCCAAATTTGAATAAAAAATTAAAAACTAAACGGTGAAAGTTCTTCATTTTATTCATTTAATCATGACACAAGTTGTATTTTTCGAATTCTTTGACACAAGTTTGTTTGTATCATCTGTCCTTAAATGCCAATTTTTGCATGGATTTGACCTACTCATCTTTCTGGACAGCCTTGTCTTTAGTTATACATGTGGATGGCGATATTCTGATACGTTATTGTGTAAATAATGAATTAAGGCTAATGCTTTCAGGTGAAATATATCGATAAATTGAAAAGTTATTCAAAAATCAAACATCTGTTCCCTTTCTATCACTTCTTAAACATTGTGAACACATAGCATGTTATAATAAACGTGGTGATAAGGGGTTACTTACTGAGCTAAGATTTATCGAAAACAAATTATTAAGTGCATAACACCTAAAGTCATTAAAACGAACGGAAATGGAAAATTCCTTAGTAAAGACAGGAAAAATCATTTACGGCAATATAGTTCAGATTTATCAGTGTGCCTTCATTTCTGTTTTTAATTTTAAAAATTGTATGTTGATAGCCTAACTTTAAAGTGTAAGAAAAACTGTTATCCTGCTAAAAAGGGAACCAAACAAGGAACTCGCTACCAATTCAACAGAAAAAAAAAGTTTCTGTCCCCTCTCCGTCATCAGATAATTTATATTCTGGTGAAGATAAAACAAGTTTTGTGGAATCCTTGAATCTCTCTTGGTCATAAAATTTTATCAAATTTAATAAAAATAAGGTAGGTATCCTTACGAGAAATGACTGTATGTGACAGTGTATGAAAATGAAAATTATTATTCATTCGCCGCGAGCTTCATCTTTTCAATATTACCATGACGTCATAATCGATTTATCAAAGCTATGCATAGGCTGATGCACTTATGGTAGTTCTTAAACTAGCTGCAGTTTCATTTGGAAGTGTTGAATAACATAGACCTAAAGCGATCGCTATACGATCTCCGTCCGATCGCCTTCACCAAGACATAGAAAACATCCGGCATTTCAAAGATAACGTTATTTACATCTACATTGTCGAGATATTATACATGTAGCATTGAATGAATTAAACTTTTGCCGAATATATCAAGTTTTTACTAATACATCAAAGAGTTTTTGAGCAGCTTTTGAGGTATTTATCTTGTTTTGCAATGTGTAAAAAGGGGGCTCTACAGTATTAAACATGATGATCACCAGATGATCACAGAGGAGTTGTCAAAATGCATGCGAATTTGCTCAAAATGCTATTCGATAAATATAAAAAGTTCGTATGTATGAAAAAAAAATGTTTATTACGTAGAAACTTTAAAAAGCAAAGTTTTTATGTTTTCTAGCAGGAATCTTAAAACATCAATGGTTCGCAACAGATCCCCTCACGTGGCACCCTATCATGATCATGTTACAGTAACAGGAGTAATAAGGTATTCTTTGACAAGCCAAAAGGCGTCAAAACCGCAACCCCTTCCCATTTGTTTTTGGCAAAGATATATATAATTTAAGCATTGATCACTGGGACGTATGTTAACACCCCCCTCCCCCTATTTTCATCAGGTATGTTAAAGTTCAAGCCAATGAATGGATAAGTTGTAGTATTTGGGGGAAAATAGGTATTGAAAGAAGTTCGATCCTAATAAATCCCCCCTCCCCTACCCCCGAAATAGGATTTTCGAGATTGTACGATATGGACACATTTTCCTTTTGCTACAAAACTTGTTGGTAAAAGAATAAAAATCTCTTAGGAATTATATTGATTACTGACAATGCTGTAATTTTGAATTAACACTGATTTGAAGAAATCATTTAAGCGTAATAACCAACCATTTTTTTATACAGAATTATGTAGATTATTAACGGGAACATCTCAATTAAGTTGTAAGCGATCCGCGACGATTGACTAGGTATTTATTTTTGTCAATCCATCATAGATTTTTCTTTTGTATAATAGATAAAAAAAAATAATCATGTACTACCGTAAAATATAATCGACAAATTTCAAGAGATGACACGTCATAATCAGTTGATGTTTGAATTTAAAAAAAATTCCATCGAATCCACAGCGTGAATTTATAATTTCAGAAGTATTATATCGTGATCATTTCGTCGAAGGAAGCATAGAGAAGTGACTGATTTCTCTTATGTGTTGTTATTTCCTCAGAAAATGTAAAAATCCATGATGCGACAGCGTTGATTTCATTACAGGAAGTTTGTTTCTATGAAATAAGAAGTGATTTGTGTTGTGTTGCAATGATAGCAAAAGTCTTTTACACTATGTATTATAAAATACGGAGAAAGAAGATTAATTGATTGATTGTATGTTGCTAAACTTCCTTCTCGTGAATTTTTCACTCATATGGAGAAGTCACCGTATGCCGGTGAAGGGCTGAAATTTAGACCTATCCTCGGCACTCAGGGCCATTTAGCATTGGTGGTTCTTTATTGTGCCAGTGCCTACCGTGACACGGGACCTATGCTTTTAAAGCCATATCCGAAAGACCCGTGACTTTCACTTCTTATGCCGAGTATTAGGGAAGGAAAAGTCACTACCTATTTTTACGTTTAAGGTTTAATTGACGGTGCTGCAAACGCGATCGAACCCGAGCCTCCCAATCGAAAATAGAAGACAAAAATACCAAATAAATATGAATTTAAAATCCTGAAAATTTCTCTGAATTCCGGGATACATCTCGCTTTTTATCCCAAAATATATTATTTTGTTGATCAATTTACAATTAGAAAAATACATTGCTGATTATCCAATTCGCTTTTTCTGCAAAAATTCTTGAAATTTGGCAATTTTCCCTTCATGATATGATTAACTTAAATCTTTGACTTTGAACAAATACTGTGGATAAATTTACATACCTTCGTGAATTTAGAAATACTTTTATGAGTACAATTGATTACTTAACTGCTTATTTTATAAACCTCAGGATCGGACTACCTTAACTTTTCACTTATTTATTAAAGCATCTTTTTCTATTCTAAAGATGTCACGTGATGACGTCTTGTTGGGATGCCTCTTATAGTGTAATCTTTTTGTAGTCTTTAAAATGAATAATGTTAGCAAAAGTTTTATACATTACTTTTTCGATTAATCAATGTTACATATTGCCAAAAGATTTCATTTGGCAAAATTCTGATCTGCGTTCTGTCTATATATACCTGCAAGTGTTTCCGTTAAATACGAAATAAACAGAAAACATATTAATAAAATCTTGATAAAGACCTTGAATCAACTTAATGGTTTATAGAATATATGTAAATAATATTTCATCTAATTATAGAATACGTTTTTTGTTGAGAAAATATTACTTGATCTGTTTTTCACTGCAAACAAACTGCGTCACATTTGACGTCACATCGACAAGTGGATTACGTCCAGTGAATTATTAATAACTTTTGTGAGATTTAACTGACGACGAAACATAATGCTGTAGTAAGTTTTGATATAGTTTGACGGTTTCTTACATGTTGAAATAGCAAATCACCTCATTATGTGCTATTTTAAAGAATTGTTGGTTTAGTGTGAGTTCACAGTAATTTTTTTTTTTGCGTACGAATAATGCTCCACCCCCTTTTGTAGCCTAACATGTAATTGTGTTGTGTATTAAATATCTTAATACTGGTGCATTATTAAAATCGGCATATAGTTATAATTCAGCTTAATATATATATTTTTTATTTTATTTAAATTTAAAGCTAATGTTCCCCAATTTGTACCATAATAGGAAAGATCTTGGAATTTTTTTTATATACATTGTCATCATTACCGAAAATATGTGTTGGCACTATTTGCTTTATTATTTCGTCTTTGTTGGCTCCGTCATTGGCAAACGTATCTCTGCAATCACATGCTTTCTCGTCTTGTTCCCACATTGTATCTTCATCTCTGACTTTATAGATCCTCTTTCCATTATCAAAACTTAAATTTGAATCTTCTTTGAGACCATGCTCTCTCTCATCTAGTTCAACAGATATTTCTGAATTAACACACCCTCCTTCTTCTGCATTTTCACTAAGGACATGAGCATCAGTAAATTCGTGTATTTTGTTTAGTTCAAATTTGACAATTGTTTCCTCTTCAATCTTTAGATCTAAAAAAAGGAATAAAACATCTTTCATTTTGCTTAATATTTCTAACTCTTCTGTAATTAGTTCATTTCTTTTCGATAATGTTAATTGTTTTCCGTCTTTTCTTAAAAATTAACATTTTGGGATTTTTAATTTATAAATCAAATCATTTTGTGAGTTTTAAAAGAATTTATTGTTAAGATATAAACACCAAATGTTAAATTTTGTTTAAGTTATCATTACCCTCAGCAGTATCTGTATGTGATAGCAACGGATATCTATAATCTGGAACTGTAGAACTGTTCTCGCCTTGATGTATTCTGATCTTATCTTTTTCTGATTCACCGACTAATGAAGCAAAAGAATACTTTGAAATGAACATTTCAATTCAAGTCTTTATTTTTTTTTTTAATTTCCAATCAGTTTTTAAAAGATTCGATTCAGGTCTTCAAGAACTGAGAATCCGTGGCGTTTAAAAGTTTTAATGGGACTGAAGAATAGTTGTTTAACAAGATATCAAATTTAATGCTACTGATTATGGCTATAAAAATGAATTCAAAGAGCAAGAGCCATCTTATACATAAAATGGCCCTGTACTTATATCAATTAATAAACCATCACCCTCTTTCCCTTTTCATACATCAAAATTAAGGGGATACTTGATATTTTCATTTTCTGTAATGAAATTTTGTTTTTGTGAATCCACATATTGGAAAACAGGTTTGAAAAATTGCAATGATCTTGAAATTTGCAGAAAACACAAGTGTATTTGACTACTTTCAGCAAAGAATTAAAATGTGAGCACAGCCCACGATCCAAAAAATAAAACATGTTTTATGATCTTCAGAAACAAGGCTTTCATTATGTATTTAAATATTTTTGATGAAAGTTTGTGCTCTACGAGTATTTGAAATATTGGAAAAACGCTTCAATATTAGGTGATTTTTAAAAGATATGAGGAAAATGACGCATTTTATGACGTCAAAATGCATTGACATGGACTTGGAAATTACGTCACTATTAATAGATACATGGTCACCAACACTTTAAGTGATTAATAGTGCATAAGCAGCCTAAACTGAGCGGTTTTGATTTTACAGAAATTCTCAGGGCCAAATAATGCCCAAAGTGGTTCTGAATCTTTTCCAAATTTCCTAGGAATATCGAAGTATCTGATTAACACCACTTCATGAATGCATGTTTGCAGTGTGCAAATGTTTCTAGTTCACTACGTTATATTTTAGTGAGGAGTAAAAAAAGATGCCTAATAGAACATTTACTTGAACCCTCTTTGTATCTTTGTTGGTAAGGATTTTTTCGAAGTTTCAGATTTCTATATAGTTATGATAATTCAAACTCATTTTGGTTGCTTGGAATACTAAAAACATCTAAAAATGGCAATGACTTTGAAGAATTTCTCTTTTAGAAAGAGAGCTATCGGTATACATGTAAGTAAGATTGCCACTTGTAAAATTAAAACCAAGTATAAACTAGTATAAAATAGTATTTAAATCAAAGGGGTTATAAGGAAGCATTCAGAATATTCTAGCTGGACTAAATCAGTGATACATTCAGACGTCATAGTAGACAATATGACGTCAATTTAAGAACACAAGTTAGTAAAACAAGTTTGCTAATTTTTCATCGGTTATATCTCTTTCGAAGACAGACACCTATTTACGTAAACCGGTCGTCCTTTCCTCTGTCATTCATGACAACAATAATGCAAGAGAACAAGAGTAGGCCATATATTTAAAAAAAAATACATTTATATAATGTGGTCAGCAAATGCGTGGATTCTTAAATACTTGAAAAGTGCTTCTAGAATCCCGAGGTAAGCATGTCTTCCCGAAAAATCTTGGTTGAAATGTATGAAATCAAATCTACGTGTGCATGTTTGTAATTATTATTTCACTTATAAGACAGTGGATTTCTAGCAGCACTAGACATCATTAGGCATGATACGTTTTTAACGATATTATCTACTAAAAGAAGTTATTAAACTCCGGGTGCCCGTTTTTCTAATAACTTTTTATTAAGGGACATTTCGACATAAATAGAAATCATGTAATGACGTGGTGATGGTGCACGTCTTTTATCTTTAAAGGTTAATAATTGTTCGGATCCATTTTATCAGTGGCTTTGGTAAATTATAAAACATAACTTTCTTTAAATGTCTAAATTTCTTGAGAAATAATTTGAATGTACCCTTAACATACCCCACATTTTCTTAAAAACATTTTGAATATTGAGCTTTACAAAAAAAGACAATGATGTTACCTGCTTTATCAGCAGGGATCAGTACATTCTGATCATGCATCCGTTCCAACTTTTTTTCCTCCCCTACCTCTTATCTGAACGAGAAATTTTACTTTAAATGAACATTTCTCTGTTATTGAATTTTAAGGAGGGATAGGATTGTTGGGGGTGCTGTGTTTATCATTTTGTAGACATATTATCATTTTGTTTCCAATATAACCCCTCTTCTTTCAAAACTATTATAAGTGCATCATAAAAAAGCTTAAGAAGTATTAAAAAAAACTGTCGTAGGTACTATGAGATTACCGTAGAAAAGTAAAAGATACCTGATGTACGTATTTGTGTTTTATCTTTCTGTTTACTTTTCCATTTCCAAACAACGCCACCCAGTACCAACATAATTATAAACACAACAGCAACCAGGCTTCCAACAATAATCCCCGTCGAGTCGTGGTCCACATGCGAGAGAATGCTGTGAAGGATATGGATCGTTGATAAGTCCAGTCTTGATGTTTCTGAAGTGTCTCTGGTAGTAACATCTTTTTATGTGCTATACAAACAAAGAAAGAATGATTAAAATCAAAGAAGTCGGAATACCGAAATCAAACTTCCTCTTTCTACCAAGGCATAATACTGTAGGAGCGGAAAAAACAATTTTTGGCAATTTAAGCAAGAGGTTTGAGATCGTTAAATTTGAATGTCGGTTATTTTTTTATACTTTATATGTTGCATAACATTTCTTGACATTAGGCCAATATTAGGTTATTTTATTGTGCAATATTAGCACAAAAAAACATAAAAATACATGTTGTTGATTTGATTTCTAAATTTCCCGGTGATCGTTAATGAAAGTGTACTATGAAAATAAAATTATGTGCAAATAAGTCAGTCTATTCTGACTAGCTGCTTTATAAGTGATAATGGGGTCGATTTCATTATCAGAGTCACCTCTCTTGATTAAGTGTGTCTTTGAATATACTGTGATGTCAAGAAAGAAAACACTTTCATCTGAGATTTCAAAGGTGAATTTATGTGATCGTGACAGGTATTGCCGATATCGAAGAATTCTAGAATTTCCTCTTTTGTGTCGTTAAAGGCTATAAATCCGTCATCTCTATATCTCCCATGATACAGACCTTCGTTAGCGAATTTGAATTTTGACAAAATCACAGTAAGCGGTCGACCCTGTTGTGAATCAATTTATTCATGAAATATCAGAAGATCCATGACATTGATACTGTTCAATTTCCAAGTAAAATCAAACTTTCTGCATATTCGCCGTCCGGCATAATCATTTACTTACACATTTGGACACGTGGACTTAACAACATAACATCTGTGTTGCGTGTTGATGTTCAGACAAGCAGGATCTTTTTTTTTTAAGATAAAGAGAATCGTATTAGCTTACAACTTTGATTTATGTTTAAAATTAAATCAAAATTAAAGAAAGGTGTATTTTTCCTGTCTCCTTCATCTAGTCTCCATACCCCCATATTTACACGATTTTAAATATCAAGGTTACTCACCTGTAATTATGTAGCGCAGTTAGTGTCATAAATATTGGTAAACTGCTTTAGGTCTTAAAATGACAGGAACAAATAAAGAAGAATAGATCATGAAACAAAATTCTTGAGAAATTCGGGATGCATTTTTAATGCATGAATAAAGCAGATTTTTTTTTACATTTAATTTTTTTTAAAAAATATATCTCAAGTTGATACAAAGAAGAAGATATGGATTTCATACAAATCTTGCCCTGTAATTTTCTAAAAAAAAAAAAAAATAAAAGTGGTGTAAAAGATAAAAACTCTTCATTTTTGAATCATTGACATTCATGGCATAAAAATCATACAAATTAATTTTCTCAAATGTGTTTTACTGCTAATTTGACGTCATAGACATGTGCATTTTTAAGTATTTTCTTTCAAAAGTTTCATAAGACAGCAATGTAATGTCCAATGAATTTTTCGTTCAGATAATATTGTCCACAGACCTCACCAACAAAGATTTTGAGATTTGTGATTTTTTATAACAGTTGCACACCATATCAGAAAAATTAATGTGGGAGACGGCTGTTGACGCTATTTTTAAAATGAAATTGCCCTTGAAATGGAACATTTTGATATTTTTTTTCTATTAACATTAGAGAAAGGCATAACATTAAACGTGTCATATTTGCAGATTGATAAACCTTCATTACATATAATGACGCCATATTTGCAGAATAATAAAATTTCATTCCATATACTTTCCCGATTTATCACAATCATATACTTAACTTATATTTAAGCCAGTTTCAAACGTTTTAATGATATTAAATGTTTACAGCAAAATAAAGTTAAAACCGTATTTTAAACATTAACTACTTGATATCTATTTAAAATATAGCACAAACAACAACAAAAATATTTAATACAGAATTACTGATTATTCTTTAATTTTTTTTAACTTATGATTTTGATGCATTACAGAAAGGCTTCACCATGCATTCACCGATAAATCTTAAGATACGAATGACCGGTGTAAAGACAAATAATGATCCCAATCGAATAATGACCGGGGGTCATTTTTCGACAGCGAAAAATGACCCCCAGTCATTATTCGACGTAGAAAAATTACCCTTTTGCCCGTAGAAAAAGTGTCACCACACTAAAAAATTTGCAGAACCCACGTGAAGAAAAATGACCCCCTGTAGATTAAAGCTAAAATTTTTAGGGGGCAAAAAAAATTAGATAAAGATGCATATTGGCCAAAATGCTCACCTGAGCTTATTGGGAATAAACTGATGATATGTTGATCTCATAACATGATACAATTAAAGCTATATTTTAAGGTCAATACAATGATTCAGAATCTAAAGGAGTAAAAGATTTATCAAGCCTTAAGGGTTAGGTAAACATTGTTTTTTGATGGTGGAAATCATCGAACAGACAGAAAAAATCAGCAGTATTATATATTATTATATCCTCCGCTTGAAAAGCGGGAGGGTATATAGTGATCGGGATGTCCGTCCGTCTGTTACGCTTTGAGGTATCCATCTCTTATCCGCAAATCCTCATATATGAAAAGATGTGTTTGTGAAACAGCTATGCCCGTGTATGGCAACATAGCGAAGATTAAACTTTTCTTAAATGCAATTTGAATATATTGTTACCCAAAGTAGGGTCTTCTCACAAGAAATATAACTGCAAAATAGGAAAGCCCTAGCACCACTTGTTCAAAAGTAATGGCTCAGGATAAGTTATTGAAATGTAGGTCAAACTCAAAGGTCAAGGTTGATGATTTCTTAAGAAAATGTTTAATGTAACAAGGATTACATAATTATGTGAAGTATGAATTCCCTAGCCCTTACCGTTCAAAAGTTATGGCCAAGGTAAAAAAAAAATCATAAGTACGGAAATCTCCAAGGTCAAGGTCAAAAGGTCAAAGTTTTTAGTATCAAATTAAAGGTAATGCCAAAAAACTACAAATTTGAAGTATGAGAGTACTAGTATCTACCGTTTAAGAGCAATTCTCTGTAATCACCAAAGTAATTCTGAAAGGGTCTGGCACACATAGTCTCCGATTTTCTTCAAACTTGGCATATAGTATCTTCCTAGGGTAAAACTTATATGTATGGCATAATTTTTTTCTGGACATCCTCCGTTACCATGGTAACCAGGATACAAAATTTCTGACATATAGGGCTAATTTGTGTATGGCAATTTTGCTAAAATCACACTTTTTACACCATCAGTGCTGAACCCATATTTAAGATTAGAACTCTGTTGCTAATTTCTTATAAAACTACAACATCAACACTTTCAATGGATATCTTTAATATGTTTAATAATTATTTGAAAATTTTGTAATACTTTGTCAAACAATGGCAAAATATCAACTTTTCGAAATTTGGTCAAAACTGAAAAATTACAACATTTTGGGAAGAAAAATAAAATATTAGCAGAACTTTCACAATGCATCACCTATTTCATCTGAAGGTACTTGTCACAAATAATGAAAATATTCAAAAACATTCATGGGCAAATAACAATAAATATTGACTAAAACAAAATGAAAAATCATAAAATTGGCATTTCGCCAAAAAGCAGCTTTGATGAACATTTCATATAACAAGATATATATTTTTTCTTTTTAAAATAAAAATTCAAGGAATTTAAGCTTAAAATTTGTAAAATCAATGAGATATTGTCAGCTGAACCATAAAAAAAATATTTATTCATATCTATAGGCAAGAATATGATCATAAATATACCCCGCCCCCAATTTATAGCACAATACAAAAATAATAGTCCTCTATTACTGATTACTGCAGGTAATAAGGCTGCATTTATAATTTCTAAATTATATGCTTTATAATACATGAACATAAAACAAAATCCAAAACACAATAAAAATTACATAGTTAGCTACATATGATAGAACAAAAGGCTTCAAAATATTACAATTAAGACAAGTACTGTTAGCTTGTGAATTTTTTTTTCAACCTTTATCAAAATTATCAACTACAATGTATCTTAATTAGCAAACCATATATGAAATTTAAAGAAGCTCTAAACATGGGCATCAAGAAGTGATCTGCAGACTTTCAATTAAGGAAAAAAAAATCATATAAAGGTATGCACATTGAGACTATTAGTTCATTTTCAAGAGGTACATGTACCTGCATTATTTCTACAAGAAAAATGTTATGAATTATTCATGAACAGAAAACCCTGTTGTTGACCATTGGGAAAATTAATGTGAATATTAAACAATTACTTATATATTCTTTGTCTAAGATAATGCTAGTAAAAATATTTTAATGATAAATAATCTATTACAAATTGTGAAATAAATGGTAAGCAACCATTTTTTCTATCTGACTTCTAAGAGCAGATCACTTTTACTGTATTAAACTACTCCTTCAAGGAGCTCATTATTGTGCTGTTAAGAGCTTCCTTAAATAATGACCTCACTGAATCACTTAGAAATATGGTTGAATCTTGAGAATTTCCAGTATGGAGACACACATGAATATTCTCATTTCCAATTTCATCTTCAGGAAAATCACTCTGTCAAGCCTGCTACATTGCTCTTCATTTGGGAAACTAAATTATTAGTAACAGACATCATAGTACTTTCTAAGGAATAAATTCAATGCCATATCTCCAACTTTCAAGGCTTCACCGTTGTTAGGAGATTTTATGATATTCAGCTTTGCACTTTACTTTGAACTTCATGATGTTGCATCTCCACTTTTTTCTACCTGCAGAAGTAAATACAATTTTCAATATCTTCAAATGAAGACAAATATCAAACTGAATTAAATACATAATTAAATTAAATACATATTAAAATGTAAAAGCAAACCCTAAATCAAGAGGTGTTTTTCTAATGATCATTATGACAGTTGTTCAAGTTAAACATGTTTTCTTTGATACATGCATATATTATTATGATTCTAAAAATCATTTTGATCAATAAAAGAGAAATGTGCAGAAAATATAGTACATGAATAGTACTGTGTTTTTTTTAACAATTTTGATTTGATTTTTGAAACTGGTTACCTTGAAGAGAAATGCATCTATAAGCTGTCCGGGTCCCAATTCCTGAAATTGTCTTTTCCAAAATTAAGTTCAAGATTTCATTCGAATTCTGTTATAGCCATGATTACATGTGTATATGTTCTTGTTCCTTTTCCTTTTCATCCTCTTTGGTAAATCCTTTGAAAACAAAAAATGAATATTATTTAATTTTTGTTAAAAATCACTAAATTCAAGATAAAAATTAATTAATTTTTTTAAATAAAAATCAATCTATATATTAATTATTTTTCTGTCAACATGATCAAAAGGAAAGTCATATTACCCTTACAAAAATATGTACAGGTCAAGCACTATATAAAAGAGAGGTTAAGCAGATGACCGTGTACATCTACGTGTACGTGTCCCTAGAGAAATCCCATATTTTTATGCGATTTATGTCATCAGTTTCGCATACCGCATACATGTAATTCTACAAGTTGTACACAATGTTTAGATTCGCAAGTACGCGTAGGTGAGAACTTGTAGCTTCTTTAACTCAAACTACAGAATATTTATTTTTCAGCTGGTGTTCGGTATGAATTTTAGTACCGGTATTTATTACGTACATCCAATGTATCTTTTTTCATTTCAAGCTATAGATCTATTTGATACAAATGGATAGAAAAGTGTCGTGCTGAAATGATGTTTTACACATACCAGTACAAGTGCAGATTGTTAAACTGAACACGAATCGATGTGAAATCACTGCTAGGTTTACATGTAGAGGAAGACATACACAGTAAAATGCTTAACCTCTCTATTGACAGAACTATTTACTTTTAGTTTTATATATAGGAGTATGTTAGGAGTATGTGTATTATACAATATGGCTGTAATGTATAAGGATTTACTGCTATACACAAAGATTTCATAATACCATGATTTTTCATCTTGAAATATTTTTATACACCTTGGTTTTTTTTCTTTTCTGAAAAGGGAAACTTTCACTTAATTTAAGAAGAATACATTGATTGTATAATGTCTCTTAGTCTTGAGAATTTTTTAATATAAATATGGAGAGACCCACCACTTGCCGTTGGAGAGCTACAAATTTTGTCCTATACTTGCCACTCACGACCATTGAGCAGTGAGGGATTTTTTTGTTCCAGTGCCTACTGCCGCATGGGACCTCAGTTTATATGATCGCATCCGAAGGGCTGGTCTCCACGTCCCACAGTGGGATCAATCTCTACCCAGAGTTATCGTTCCACTAATACCTCTGTCAATGTCTAAAAAGTAGTGCTGAAGCGGAGGGACGTGATTTTTTTGTTTAAAATTGTCCACAAGAAGATTAACACATTTACATTTCTATATATGTGTTAATGCTGCAAGTTGTTTGTCTATAAAAATTAAATCATGTTTATATTTATCGGCAATGCATTTTAAATTTTCCACGTTCGTAATATCCTGCCGAGAAATAATCTCTTATAGGTTATGGTGAAAAAGCGATATTTGATTCTAATTCTCATAAATTAACTTTTATTTAACATGTTAAAGAAGAATATAGAAGTTTTACATTCATAATTTATGATGCAATAGGTGAAAGTAAGTTTTGCCAAGAATCTTGGCATTTAGACGTTGACAGAGGTGTTGTAGCAAAGCGAACGACAACTCTGGGTAGAGATTGCAGTGGGATATGAACCTGCGATATAAGCATAAAATCCTTACTTTGGAATTCTAGAGCAGATGCTCTAAACACTCAGTGCACTGCGCAAGCGACTTAGAAGTTGCTTGGAAAAATAGGCCTACAGCTATCTACCTAGCCAAATCAATTGATTGTACTGGACCTGGTTATATAAAGAGATTGTGTCTGACCTGATTCATGTCTTCATAGTATGCCATCAACATGCATTTTATGTAATTTTTTATTGTGAAATGTACCGGGGAGAGTCAGGGCAGAGGTCCCTTCAGGTGTCACAATTTTCATAGCAGAGGAATCTCGGGTTACATGCATGCAAGCCAATAAAATGGAGAAAAAAGTATACATACATAGCATTTGTAATATTTATAATTACCTCTTGTCTTCTTTTGTATTATATCTTGGTCTTTTTTCCTTCTTCCACACTGCCAATCATCACCCCGGACCCGCTTTGATAAGTTTTCTCACCAAACTATTTATTTACTACTACAAGTGCCTACATATTGTACCTCCAAACGCTAGAGAGTAATCCAAGGGAAGTAATTTGGAAGCAAAAAATGCTTCAAAATGCAGAAAAAAATGGATATTCACCTTTGAATTTCTTTTACACATATCATTTGCCCACCATTTTTTTAATTGTTTAAATATAACCAAATATCAACTTTTCATGTTTTAGTATTGCTTAATTTGTAGATGGCTGCATTTTTTTGTTTTAAGTCTGTAAAAACTGATCAAAATTTACTATATTTTTGACATTTTGCAATGCATAGCATGACCACTTACAAGTGTAAAATTAAAATTGAACTGTAAATATTGTTGTTTGAATCTCTAGTATTGGATAACAACAATAAACACAAATTTAGATATCTCTGTTCATTTCTAGACATGGTTTTTCATGAAAAGTACAGATTTTCATGATTTACAAAAATGAGAAAGTTTGCATCCCGTTTCTATGGCAACCAAGTTTACAATTCAAAAACTATTTTTAGATTTGATAATCACTCACACACCTGTATCAAATTATGATATAAAAAATGAAATCTGTAAGTATGCGTGCCAAAATATTTTGGTGATTACAGAGAATTGGTCTTAAAAGTTATGGCCAAAGTAAAAATTTGGCATTTTTGTGTAAAATGGGACAAACTCCAAGGTAAAGGTCAAAAGGTCAAATTTGGTGGTACCCAAAGTAAGGTCTTGTCACAAGGAATACACATATTAAATATGAAAGACATAGCTCCAATAAATGAAAGGTTATGGTCAAAGTTAAGGTTTTTGCGGACAAACAAACCGTCAGATAGACAGACGGATTACATATTTGACAGACACGATAAAACTATATACAACCGAATCTTCGATTACGGGGACATAAACAGAAATGGTCTTCAATTAACTTTTCATATTATGATACATTGTAAAGAAAACGTTACAACAATGAAAATGTTTGTTCTGATTTTCATATTAAATTCTCTGAAAAATATACTCAGAACTGAGAAAAAGAGTGGAGTAAACCAAGAATTAAGGTAGAACCTATGTCGGAAAAGTCTTTGTCACAAGATTTTCAAACCTTTCAAAATGATAAATTAGTACTTGCTTATCAATCAGTTAAAATATCATGATATGTTTCCTTGTTTTTTAATCTAGAACAGGCTGTAAAACTTGGTATGGTATTTACATACTACGACTTCACATTTTCATATATTTTTAGGGGTACTTGTCATAAAGGGAATATGAAAAATCACAAAAATACTTCTTCAAACATCGTCGTATATAAATATTAACTGAATAATATTAAACAAAATTTTATCAAGAATAATTTCTTTTTTATTCAATTAACATAAAAGATAAGTCCACCATTAGAAAAATAGTCAAATGAACTATATTATTTTTAGTCAATTATGCACCCTACATTTGTAAATATTTTTTAGAAGTCTTTGTCACAGTGTTTTCAATCTTTAATATGATGAAGAACACAGCCAAATGATTACAAAAAGTGATTAAAATATATACCTTTTCCCTCTAACTAATGAATGATAGGCTATTTACCGATACTCATATTCTTGACCTTTTTGCACTTACACGGGATTTAATAATTAAATGACTGTTTGGGATTACCTTCAGATTAAATATTTATCAAAAATTGTACCTTAACTTTAAAAAGATCATATTTGATAGAAAAATTGTAATCAAACACCAAGAATATGAATAGGTAACAAATAATTGTTAAAAGGAATGCACATCATTTCAATCAAAAAAATTTACACACGATAAAACGATCTACAACACGTACCTCTTTAATTTAGACACATTTCATCAAAATATTACACTATATAGCTGGCAACTAAAGATTTCTTACGATTTTAGCATTCCTTCAAAATGGTTACATACCATTCAAATCATTACGAAAGTTGTATGTACATTGTAATTTCATTACACTAGATAGTCTTGGGTTTGTCAACTTCAGGTCTAGATCTAGTAAATAAAAGGTGCCTACATATTTTCTCTTATTTAGAAATATATTGCCATTAAGCATTATAAACCAAAAAATATATGAACTGAATTAAGATTATGTTGACATTATTGTATTCTGTGAATTTCAAAATGCAGTATTTTCTACCTTTTCTATTGAAGCTGTCAAGTACGGGAAAAAGTGGCATTGAATTAATTATGACGTCTTTTAAAATGGGTTAGCACAGGTTAAACACATTTATCTGTTATGATGTCATACGAAGTAGGTTCTACGTTAAAAGAAATGTAATGAATACTGTGTGCTAAATCAAAAGTTTGTGTCTACATGTATAGTTTTTGCATTAGAATGACTCTGTATTTTACACTAGCCCATAGCTTTAAAGAGCATATTTTTAGGTCTTATACTTACCCCACCCCCTTTCTTATTTATAGGAAAGTCGATATTGAACAAAAGCAAAAAAAAAAAAAAAAAAAACACCCAACCTTTATTTTTCTATAAGAAGGAATTAAAAATAAGCTTAAAATAATCTACTATTCTACTAATTTTTAACTGTTACTTTGCCACAATACTTTCAAGTATATCTCCAACAACATTTAATGTATGCTTTAATCATGGCGAAGTAAATTATGATATGATAGTACTTGTGTGAAGGCTTAACTTCATTTCAATATTCTATCTACATGTAGAACCTCTTTCAGAATTAATGAAAGGTATAGAGTTTTATTTATATTTTTGTTTTTCATTTATTATTATTTTTTTGGTTATGATTTAACGTTATGTTCTTTTTTTCTTGGGGGGGGGGGGGGGGGGGGTGATAAAAATTTCCTCCTCTTTCATTGTCAAATAGGATTTGCGAACCTTAAACAAGGTAAAAGTTGAAATGACGGAAACTTTCATTTTTCCTATTAAAGAGTATTCAAACCTGATTTTTGCATGGTTTGATTTCTAAAAGCAAGTGGAATATCATTCTTTAAGCAAACATTATAAGGAGGAATATTAAAAAAAATATATTTTTTTATTTTTTTTTTATATTTATTTATTTTCGATTCTTCATACAAACAAACAGTGAAATATATATAACAGACAAATTACATGTACATTACATTACATTACAAACAATATGACAATATTACCTTCAGACAATTTTATGCAAGTGATTTCAAATTTTTCAAAATGGAAGCATAGAAAAAAAAATTGAAGATTTTACGTAATTGAAGATGTTATAACTAGTTTCATCTAAGGAATTTATTCGACAGTACATCTTATATTTGTAAATTCTACAGGCATAAGAGATGCTCCCAGCACTTTTTGGGTAAAAAAATGTCTTAAAGAAAACACAATAAATTTCTTGGTAAAAAAAAATAATCTGTAAATCCTTGAACTTTAAAGATCTTTGTATCCGTATATTTCTTTCTAAATAAAACCATGCCACGTGACATACAGCTGATGTACTGGAAGTCACTTCGGCCGAACCGGTTGGGACCCTATACATACACATGCATTAGTACCATCCCATAAAAGTAAAGCTCTTAGTAATATAAGAAAGATATCAAAATTGATTTCCTCGGAATATTTTAAGGCATAGTTCCTATCGGCGTCCTTAACCTAGCTGCGTTGTTCAATCATTTTTAGAAATTAATCAGGTGGACAATAAAAAAGAATATTGCGTTTTGTAGACGGGATATAGATGGAAGAATTCTTGGACTTTAAAATATTGCAGCAGTTTAAAAAAATCATAGACTAGCAATAAGCAGTGATGCTGCTCATCAAGTAACACCAATGGCATCTTTCTTTTTCTTTTTCTTTTTTTTTTTGGTCATTGAATTCCAAATTAAATTATTCGCATTACGATCATAAATACGTATTTTTTAAATGTCTATACTATTGTATAGCCAAAATTATTAAAAACAGTATCTTATTTTTAAAAAAATATTTTTTTAAAGAAAACATCTGGAAAACATAGAGGACTCAAAAATATCTTCAGAATGGTTAACCTGTGTCATAATGATATCTGCATAAAAAAAATATCTTTTTAATTTCCAACTCTAGCTTACAATTGCTGGTCTTTCGAAAGAGTTCTTGAACAACTTCTTTGTAAGAATCTGCACAACAGTCTTTTCGGGATTCAGGTCGTGCATGTACAACTTTGCATATGCGTAACATTGGCGATCAAAATATGCATACTGAGAATTTCTAACTTTGAATTGCAAAAACATGCAAAAAATTCTGTTCACGTAGACCATTTCAAATTATTTAAATTTAAAAAATATGATGGAAATTACTTCCCAAGATAGCATGACTACGTTGTCCCAATGTTGGCTAATGGTTGGACCGTTGGCCGATGGTTGGCGTTGGGTTTACAACGTTAGCCCAATGTTGTGCCAATGTCGACATCAAACTAGTTTACTTAGAGGCCGAGGTTGGTTGGGGACACAACGTTGGCCCAATGTTGGGTCAATGTCAACATTACACTATTTTACTCAGAGACCGAGTTTGATTGGGGACACAACGTTGGCCCAACGTTGGGCCACTGTTGTTAGCTTGTCACCACTAAGTTGACGGATTTTGTTGGGAGTACAACATTGGTCCAACTTTGGGGCAACATTGGTGAATCACTCTCTTATTTTGTTATAGTTTGTTGGACACACAGCGTTGGACCAATGTTGGGTCAATGTCAATATAACCCTATTTTACTCAGTAGCTGAGGTGAGGACATTACAATGGCCCAACGTAGGTCCGCTGTTTACAACGTTGTTTACAACGTTGGCCCAATGTTGGGTCAATGTCAACATTACAATATTTTACTCAGAGGCAGAGGTTGGTTGGGAAAACAACGTTGGCCCAACGTTGGGCCTCTGTTTTTAGCTTGTCACCACTTAGCTGACAGATTTTGTTGGCAGTACAACTTTGGCCCAACAATGGGCCAATATTTATGAGTCTCGACCTTTTTCGATACAATTTTTGGTATGGACAACGTTGAACCAACATTGGAGTGAATTTATAATTCAGGAAACATGTGAAATGTTTGTTACAAAATGGGACAAAAAGATGGAACGTGAAAAAAAAGAAATAGTTAATTATGTACATTTATTGTTACATATATACTAGGGATGTCAACGGATATTCGAATATTCATTCGATGAGTTAATATTCGAATACAAATTTGTGATTCGAATATTCGGTTTTTAAGTATAAGCATAAAATAGAGAGAAAAATCTGACAAGTTTTATTTGAAATTGAATGAAGTTTGTACGGTTGACATCAGATTTGATTTTAAAAAATTAAAAGACACTCCAGTTTGATTACTTTAAAAGTGTGAAGAGTGTAATTATCAGAATAGATTATTCTTTGATCATTTAATCAGTGGTATAACAGTACCAATAACCTACAATTAGTTTGAATTGTTTTAAGGACACAGTTTTACAGAAAACACATAGATGCCTTGTTAATGCACTCGTATATATCATTAAAAATAATAATTTGGAAATTACTTAAATAAAATTAATTGATTTTAATTGTTCTTCAGTAGATAATTATTTAAAGTGGTATAAATTGGAGTAAGTAGTGTAGAATTTGGTAAGACGATCATTTAATCTGGAATATACTAAAGAAGCTTTTGAATTTTCAAAAACAAATTTGAATTACATTTTAGATGTATACTCTTCATATACTCAGTAAAATTTTAGAAATGTAATTAGTTTGCATTTACAATACTCCACGTAAAATTTCATTCCAAAATAATGACATACAACATATACTGGCTGACAGGAGAGTTAAAATATATACTTTATAATGCAAAATGTTTTTTTTTTTATTTTTTTATATAAATAATTTATTTATTATTTATTTTATCGAATATTCGAATATAATCGAATACTCCTATCGAATATTCGAATATCAATTATTGACAATTTTGACATCCCTAATATATACCATGAGTACCTAAAAACACGCATGACGATGTATATCAAGTTATATTTTTAGTTTGTGAAACTTTAAAATACTAGTATGCGTAAATGTTTAAACAATAGTAGTTTTATGAAATAATAATTTTAGAGAAAAACATAAATAGATTTAACTTAAAGTTAAACAATAATATGTTAATAAAATTAACTTGCATATTTAAAAAAAAATATAAGACGAACAACATTGAACAAGACACACTTTCTTAAGTGTTGCATTTAGGGGGCATTTTCTGAGATAAGAGAACATTTTCTGACCACGCAATTAGGACAGGGGTTTTCAAAGCGTGAGACTGGCCAGTTTTTATGGTAATTGTGATATCTGATAGGACAGGTTGGTCAACTCTGCATTCTTTTAACACGGCTAACATTTTCATCTCGGATGTTTCCTACTGCAGAACGTTGAAGATTTTATGTTAAAAAGAAACCTTTGATATGTGTGTTCTTGAATGTGGATTTTTAGAACTATGCCCAGACAATCACATACGGAAATGTAAGTATTATTTCAGATTTTAAGACACAAAATATAAAGTTTGTTTCATGCAATATTTATCTTTTTCTAAGCTTGCTTTATTCAGGTCAGTCGCTAATCACTGTGTCCTTTCTGTATAAAACTTATAAAATAAAATGTAACATTGATCTATGTTAATTACATGTATTACCTTAATCAAAATCTAATTTGTAAATTTCATTTTTAAATATCTTTGAAATATTGGCTGGGTCAGTTTCGTTTCATAAATTTCTCTTATATTTTCTACCGTTAAGAAAATAATTAGTTTGCAATTGTTACTTTGTGTTTCACATGTTTCAGGGAAATCAAATTTCTTAAGATTAAAGTTTTTATTCTACTTAATTAATGGAAATACCTTGGTAAATGAAGAGGAGAGTATTTGCTGTCATGTTTTTAAAACAAAATTGCAAAGAATTCCATTGGAAGACAGATAAAGAAATCCGACTTTTTCAAAGATTTAAAAGTAAGTAATAAAATTAACGTGCTCTGTTTCCCTGAAAAATACTATTAGTTATACATTATTATAAATGCAAAAAAAAATTATAAAAACATATATACATGTATCTAAGTTAAAAAAAAATGACAACCAAAATTACACATGTTAAATCTTCTATAATAATCGAATATTCTATGTAGTTATAGTTTCGAATACACTGAATCAATAAAAAATACTATAAACATGTGTTAATTAAGTACTGCATTTCTTTTTCTTTTTTGCTCAGTAAAGCTCTTCGAATTTACCGCTTCTATGCCGAAGTAATTTCTATGGAATTTTACTGTGTACGATCATGAAGGAAGGATAAGGACTGGAAAAGAAAGAAGAAAATTCAAAAATACAATGGAGGGCAATGATTGGTTATAAACTGTTAATAAAAAGTGTATATAAGTAAAATGAGTGGAAAACTTTGGAAATTTATTCTACTATATACAAATTTCAATCTAAATAAGGGGCAACTTTTTTTTATTGTTTTAATTGTATCATTTTTTTTTTATTCTATACTTAAATTTACTTGCCTTGAATAGAACAATAAATTTATCATTGATAATTTTTTTTTTTTTTTATTAATTGTAGGAAGTTAACAAGTCTGATATTACTTGTAAATTTAGTTAAGCTAACTTGAAGGATTAGTGGTAGATTTATTTCTGATTGTAGAGACGATCGGATTTGTTAATCTACAGATTTGTAACAATAAAATGTTTATACACATTGGGCCAGTGTTGGTCCAATATATTGGGTCAACATTGGGCCAATGAGCAAAATGACATTGGGCCAACGTATTTTGCCAACATTGGCCCATCGTTCTTCATGACGTTGGGCCAACATTGGCCCAATGTCGCATTCATTGAAGGCGTTGGCGTAACGTTGGGCCAATATCTGTAGAAATAACACTGTGTGAAAATAAAGACATCAATCAGCCAAACTTGTCCATGAAATTTATTAGGACCCTACACTCTAAACCAAACTTTGCGACATTCTATTCCCTTGGAAATATAAGCATTCATAAATGTATATTGAAATATAGTAAAGAGTGTTTCGGCAGTTTTTATTACGGGTACTTGCCCTAAGGTCTGCCTCTTCAGGGGTCCACCTTAGCAGTGTGATCTTGTGGTAAACGTGATCTAATAATTATTTCGCCTATGCTTTTGTCTTTGCTATAAGCTATAATTGGTTCCGATGTAAATAATTCTTTGCATCTTGGGTCTGTTTGCATTTCGTTCCAGTGTTTTAAGATGCGTTTTTTTAATCCTTTGATTCGGGGATTATATTTTGTAACCATAACCAATTTATTGTGGAGTTTCAATTGGTTGCTACTTTTATTTAGGATCTCATTTCTGTCTGTTCCAATTATGTTTGTGATAATAGGATCTATTTCTGTATCAGAGTAGCCTCTCTTTGACAAGTGTTTCTTAAAGTCTTGTAGAATAATATTGAGAGCTGCAATGTCATTGATATTTCTCACATGTCTTATGCATTCGCCTTTAATAAAACCTTTGAATAACGCCGGGTTATGAGAACTTTCCCTGTGTAGATATTGAAAGTTGTTTGCTGGTTTTATGTAAGATTTGATTTCAAGTTTGTTCGATAAAAAAGTTCACTGAATCAACAGAGATTTCAAAGGTGAATTTTAAGTGCGAAAATAAAGACATCAATCAGCCAAACTTGTCCATGAAATTTATTAGGACCCTACACTCTAAACCAAACTTTGCGACATTCTATTCCCTTGGAAATATAAGCATTCATAAATGTATATTGAAATATAGTAAAGAGTGTTTCGGCAGTTTTTATTACGGGTACTTGCCCTAAGGTCTGCCTCTTCAGGGGTCCACCTTAGCAGTGTGATCTTGTGGTAAACGTGATCTAATAATTATTTCGCCTATGCTTTTGTCTTTGCTATAAACTATAATTGGTTCCGATGTTAATAATTCTTTGCATCTTGGGTCTGTTTGCATTTCGTTCCAGTATTTTTCAGATGCGTTTTTTTAATCCTTTGATTCGGGGATTATATTTTGTAACAATAACCAATTTATTGTGGAGTTTCAATTGGTTGTTACTTTTATTTAGGATCTCATTTCTGTCTGTTCAGATTATGTTTGTGATAATAGGACCTATTTCTGTATCAGAGTAGCCTCTCTTTGACAAGTGTTTCTTAAAGTCTTGTAGAATAATATTGAGAGCTGCAGTGTCATTGATATTTCTCACATGTCTTATGCATTCGCCTTTAATAAAACCTTTGAATACCGCCGGGTTATGAGAACTTTCCCTGTGTAGATATTGAAAGTTGTTTGTTGGTTTTATGCAACATTTTATATCAAGTTTGTTCGATTCTTGATTTTCTTTTCCTTTATACACTGTTGTGTCTAAAAAGTTCACTGAATCAACAGAGATTTCAAAGGTGAATTTTGAGTGCGGATGACAATGATTACCAAGGTCAAAGAATTCGAGAATCTCAGTCTCTAAACCATTGAAGATGATGAAACCATCATCTCTAAATCTGCCATGAAACAAGACTTTATTAGCAATTTGAAACTTTGCCATGATTGATTGGGTTATTTGGAACATTCTTATATCAGATACTTCTGGGGAAACAGTTGAATCCATTGCACACCCGATTATTTGTTTGTAATATTTTCCATTAAATTCAAAATAATTATTTTCGAGTATGCATTTCACAAAGAAGATGAGATCTGAGACATCTGAGAGGTCTCTTTCGTTATTTGTTTACGCTTCTTCAACAGCGCATAATAATTCATCGAACTCCATGTTAGTATACATACTTGTAACATCGTATGTGATCAATAAGATTAGCGATGGAAGGCATAAAGTTTCGATTTTATTAATGAAATCAGTTGTATTCTTTATATAGGTCGATTGGTTTTTAACTATCGGAATTAGAAAATAATCACAGTAAGCACCAATTCTATGTGTTGGCGTATCGCATTGTGAAATAATAGGTCGCCCAGGTGGTAAACGTCTGAGGCTGCAAGTGCCATTCATGAGGGCAGTTAAGACATTATCTTTGATCTTGTGTATTTTAGGGAGCAAGTATAAGTGTCCGCATTTAAGGGACGACTCATTATCATGTAGATAACGATATGTTTCTTTATCCAATGTTCCTTTAATATGCATATATAGTATTTTTTCTTGAATGCTATTATGTAAGTAAGACAGATCGGGTTTGTCAACTTCAATATAATGCTTTGACTTAAGTTGACGTAGAGCTTCAGTGACATATTTTTCTCTGTCCATGATGGCAACAGTGTTACTTTTGTCAGCTTTCTTAATGACGATATGACGGTTGTTTTTTAATTTTGTCAAAGCTGCTTTTTCCTGGCTAGTTAAATTATGGTGGGAAAATAAAGACATCAATCAGCCAAACTTGTCCATGAAATTTATTAGGACCCTACACTCTAAACCAAACTTTGCGACATTCATTCCCCTTGGAAATATAAGCATTTATAAATGTATATTGAAATATAGAAAAGAGTGTTTCGGCAGTTTTTATTACGGGTACTTAAACTAAGGTCCGCCTATTCAGGGGTCCACCTTAGCAGTGTGATCTTGTTCCAATATCTGCAGAAATAACACTCTACATTAGGCCAACGTTGGCCCAACATATAGGGCCAACATTGGGCCGATGAGCAAACTTACATTGGGCCAATGTCATTTGCCAACATTGGCGAAATGTAACCGATGACATTGGCCCAATGTTAGCATTCTATCTGGGTCCTTACCTTTATTGCTCAATAATTATTGAAATATCAATCGCCATTAACCCATAAGCAATGTTCGATCCTTTCTAATTGTTAAGAATCAAGGTAAAATAATAATTAGTTTATTCACAATGTAAACAGCATTCTGAGAGTATCGCATGCTATGATCAAAACAGCTATGACATTTTACATGGTTAGACAGTATTTAAAAAAAAACCACAAAAGTCACCTGATCTATGGATCCTCGCTATAAAGCTACTCAGTATGTCTTAAATCAAATTTTTAAACTGATAATTTCGTTTAGGTTATTAAGATTGTGCAGAATGAACCAGATGATGAAACAAATTATAAGGGAAGAAATAAAATTCCTTTATATTGTCAAATTCATAGAAGCGGAACGGAGTGCAAACTTCATGTATTACTTACCAATATGAAGTCGTAACAAATCAGCACAATCGGAATCGGAAAGGTGTCGTAATTACGTAAAAAAAATCCTTGAATCAGATTGATATCTAAATATGATTTGTTTATGATCCATTTTCACTCACATACTGAAAATCAGGTAAATATTGTAATATTAGGAAAAAAATTGCAGAAAATCAAAGGGGCCGACTTTAAAACAGAGGGACAACTAGACGAAGATGCAGACTCAGATGAAACGTATGGTCCACCTCAATTTCACCGCGGGGGACAAAGAGCAATTGACTTTTGCAAAAATCGCTGACGTTGTCCGTTTACGGTTTTACTTTGATTTTTAAAACTTACATTGTGAATGAAGGTAGGAAATAGATGATATTAAATAAGAAAACATTAAGAGTATATTCGATTAAGCAACACGAGTTACATACGTCACTAGAGTTGCTTGGCTTGCCCCTCAGCTTAGATATTTTGTTAGAAATTATCATTCATTCTTTATTTAATAATTGTAAATTGTTTATTAAACAATTGTCTGTCCTGTTCAAACCAAATTTTCAGAGAATATACTGTTTTCCCGCCATATTTAAATAAACGCTATACAACACGAGATGTGTTAGACAACTAGTGATCAATCAGTTAGCATGCGCGTATTTTAAATTAACGCTAGTGCAACATGAGTTGTCTTTATCAAATACACTCGAACAGTGGTTCCGATAAAAAAAAGATATGGTGTTGGACTTAACCGAGGAGCACTGACTTTTAAAAATGACGGTTTACATTTACACAAGGACAATTTACCACACGAAAATAACGGGTTATTTCAATGCACATATAAGTTGTCCCTGACGAAAACGACAACCACCCTATCCTCAACTCACGGCCTTCATATGTAAGTATCTCTAACACTATACCTATGACCACTTATGTATAATTGACTTATGTATAATTAATTCTGTACCTCCGTACATGATACACGTTTAAATGTCAAAGTAAACCGTCATCTAACGAAGTCAGTGTTTCTTGTAAAGTCCTTTAGGGGCAATGAACCTGATGATCGGATGTTACATAAAAAAAACTTAAAACGCTCTATTTACGAGAGATACTAGTAATCCATTTATTTTCATCCCTAAAGGGATAATAAGAAAGAGAGGAAAATATTTCGACAGGAACAGGTCAAGGTGAGAAGGAAGGAAGTTAAGAGAGTGATTTCTACCATTTCATTTTTAGAAATATATAATGTGTTTTGAAATGGCACGCTTAGTTTCTTTTTATTATCTATTTAGCCTAGAATTTATACCAGGGGTTTTGCAAAACAGCTTTCGTATACTGCTTTTATTGAAGAAGTTCAACAAAAATGTTAAACAGTATTTTACACTTGTAGATTAATGTCACGTCTTAATTTGGATAAACTTATAATTTACTCTAAATCGAGTACATTTAATGATTATTAAATGAAAATATAGTTGTTTATTGAAAGGAAACAAAATGCACAAAAGTATACGGTTTGATAGTGAAGTGCATACATATATGTCCAAACAAAAAAAAACTATAGGAGTATGATAAGTAGTACAAATTAAACATTCGATGAAACTTAAAATATTTCGATGATGGCATATGTGACACAATGAACAAGTTGAACACAATTGAACAATGGATCTGAAATAGGGATGACTTTTTTTTACAAAAGTTTTAAAGTTGAGTGTGCATAAAGTCAAATTATTGCAGATTTTGCATTGGAACTTTTACAATTCCAGAGGTGATCAAAAAGTTCGCGAATTAATTGAATAACTTTCAAAAAAGAAATGATATAGGGTTTCAGTGTTGAAAATGTTTCAAAGTAGTCCTCTCCGATTTTAATGCAATCACTCTGCACATGCGCAGATCACGTGATATTGGCGGTCACATGACATGCTCCTTAGCATTCTGTCACAGAAGCTTTAAATTTTTTCAGACTCTTATATTTCTTACAATGTAGGTTATTTTTTCCAACAAAAACAGTCTATTTGTCATAAATGGCCTAATCTCAAAAATAGAATGGGTGTATAATGATATATTTTTGCCGAATGGGCATGGTTACCATCAAAACCCAAGTCTTCTGTCTTTTGAGCGTCGTTTATTTCATGTGGATAAAGTATGGGTGCCTTGACTTTATCATTTCTGGTATGTTTAAAGTCTAGAGTAAACGATATTGTAGGGATTTGATAATATATTATTGTTTAAATATTCATCTATTTTTCTAACTGTAAGTTGGCGATCTTTCTTACCAAATCGCTCTACAAATAACACGCCTCTCTCCCGGTTTGCATTCACTGGGCAACAGAACAAACATAATTTTTAAACATCTCCATTCCTTTACTTAAACAATCGATCCAATTACTGACAATACTTCTGGAAAGTCGTTCATTTCCATTAACCGTATACAAATTATTATAAACTTCTACAAAGGAATTTCCAAGATATACGTTTAACTTTATAGCCGTTTCGTTTCTCGAATACGACTGAGTCAATCATTTTTTTTCACTAGTGATCTACCTTATGACGTCATTTTCTCATTCTGACGTCACAAACACGTGAAAAAAATCTTCCATTACATGTGCTTTTATAGAACATTTGTGCCAAATTTCATTCTGATCTGAATTGTGGTTTTGTAAATATAGAAGTAGTTCGCGAACTTTTTGATCACCCTCGTATATGCATCATAACCATTGATTTCAGTTCAATAGAAAAACATTTAAACTGTCATCCTTTTATAAAGTCACTGTAAAAACATATGTCAGATTGTTTTTATTAACTAATAAATCTGATAGAAGGATTGATTTTAAAGGCTTTACAGTTTGTTTCTCAAACACATTATACCAGTTTTATGCATGTTCAAGAATATTTTGAATCCATTAGCATGGCCAACATTCATATAATTTCCAAATGAATGGCCCATGCATTTTAAGTTTGAATCAGCAGTACGTCGACAAATCGTATCGTTCGATGTGTACCGTGGATGTTCGAAAAGTCAAATGTTTTATGTACTTAATCCCACACGATTTATCATAGCAATATAGCAATACAATGAAAAGAATGTCACGGGATGACCCTGCTTTTGTTCAATAATGCAGACTACGATCAACTTGACAAATAAATGGCAAGGAAGTCGATCAATCCTAAACGTCACCTTTTTCAATTTTTCATTAGATTTATAATTATCACTGCATATTTTCTCTTCTGCTATACGATGCGTTATCAAAAAGTTCGTGGACTAGCGCCATAAAATGAAAATCGCTTAAGGTACATCAATGAATTTTGAAATATATAGTAAGCATCATCTTTTCTATCTAACGAATAAACCATAAATCATAAATTTAATTTTTTAATAAATTATTGAGGTTTTTGTAAGCAATGGTATGTCCAGGCGGCGCAACCTCGAACACGACGTTTTTGCGACCTATGTGTAACTGAGAAAAAACTCTTTTGATATGAACATTTGACATCCAAAATTCCCGTTAATTCAGGTAGGTGTGTCGGGACACATTTTCTCTAAAATTTTGTAAATTTTACATGGAAAGTCCTAATAAAGGAGGCCTTGAAAATGACGTCAAAAGGGGGGAGGGGTTTCTTTTTCCATCATTCAATCAAGTTTTGCCCCTGAAAAAAATGATATAGACCTAAAAAATGTTTAAACTGGCTACAGAGAAATAATATGTATCCAGAATACTTGTCTTTTAATGTCAAAATATATTCAGAGAGAAAAGGGATACACAGTTAATGTCGATTAGTAGTCAAAGTGTGAAAAATCAATCGCGTCAAAAAATAACCTTGATCATGTGTTGTAGATATTGAACTCTCAAAAACAAAGTATACTGGCACAATCAAGCAAGGATCTCTCCAAATGTTTTAATCCATTTGGCATATTATATTTATTGAAAGCCGCTGTTTATGACATTGTAAAGTCATAAAAACAAGACGGGTTGATGTTCTTACTCAGCTCCAGGAAATATCATCCAAAAAAGTACATGAGTTAGAAGAGGACATTGAAATAAACATTGACGTTGTCGGACGTCATGAAAATAAACGACGACAGCGCCGGGTGATCATATAATGCCGTTTTTATTTTATAATATTTTGGCAAATAATGAATGTATCAAGCTAACATTTTCAACATTTCTTTATTTTTTGTTGATCTATGTTCCATATAAATTTTGAAAGCACAGACTACATAGTCCTAATTTTACAGCCTCAGTCCATGAACTTTTTGATAACCCCTCGTATATGGAAAACTTTTGACCAATTAAAACTCAAATAAGGAACCAATTTCTTTGGTTTGATTCGAATGCTAATTTACTCCCAAAACCCTAACAAATAATCAGGGTTTATTGTGTGGTGATCTTCGACTTGATGGAGAGGACAATCCATTGAGGTTCCTGTCCTCAACTTTCCCTTTTCAATAAAGTTTTTATCGATTTCTACTCCAATTATTTGATTCTGCTCTTCTTTGCACATGAATCCTGTTTTGTATGAAAGGTGTTTGTGAAAGGTATCAGTTATATCCTTCAAAACTCTGTCGATGACTGCCTTTATTTCAAGTGTTGTCTTTTTCTCTAAGCGCCCATCTGATTCAGAGTGCAAACTTTGAAGCTGAATTGAATTTACTGTAACAGCAACAACAAAATAATGATTATTGTAGCTAAACATTGCAGCATTTTTGTACAGACATTGAGTTGCATGACTTCTGAGGACTTCTAACTCTTTTCTTTGCATCAATGCCACAACGAGACGGTAAAATAAAAAAAATGGCAGAAAATCAAACTGGAAAACCATCACGGAGGTTTTTTCCTTAAATCTCTGGAAAAAGGATTTCTTAACTATATCAAAACTTTTTTTGTTCATACATGGAACATAATGACATTTCTCTCCGACAGCCAAAAGTCCCAACCTCATCATGTACTTCAGCAAAGCTGCTTTGTGATACAAATAAGATCTATTATTTCTTTCATTGGCGTTTATGGATTCATAATCATCTCTTTCTCTGATATCTACAAAAGTGGTTTGTGACGCCGCTTGCATTTTTTCATCCCCCATCTTCCAGATGCCATTAAGAAGAGAATCTTCCAGATTCCCTGTCGAGTAGTATGCCTCCCATTCTTCTTTCGATGCAATTATTCCTTTGACATGTAACTTGTCAGTGATAGTGGTTTTAAATGCGTTAATGAACCATTGGACATCTGTAACTATTGAATCCCGGAGACCCCTCTCGTTGAAGAAAAGGCATTTCCCAGCATCATGATAGTATCGCAACATGTCAACAGTATTTACTTCTTTAACAGTAACATCAACAGGCATTTTATCTCTCAGCTCTTTCAGCGAAGTCATAGAATGATTGGAATTCTTATCATTGATTTTGTCGTTTAGGAAAACCCATTCGTGTGGTATTTTTTCGCTCCATTTTGATTTTAGAGTGATATTTACAATACATCTCTCAAGATCCTTCAAGGACTGGGTAGGTGGAAAGCCAAGACAAAAACATCGATCTTCTTGTATATATTGTGGCAAATGGGAGTTGTTTGGCAATACGTTGTACAGTGAATTTACGAAATGTTCCTTGTTCTGTATAAAAAAAAATATAACTATATATAAATCTAAGAACAAACTCCAAACATTGACTAGCCATTTTTATACATTTTTATCATATTCACACCATTGCTTTAAATGACGTGTGTGTTTGTCACAAAGCCTCCTGATGGACTACAAGTAAGTAAGTAAATGTGTATTTTAAACCACTGTTTACCTGGTCATATCATTCATGGCTAAATAAGATAATAAAGCGTAGCAAAATAGACAAATCTTATAATCATTCCACTCATTAAATTAATAACAAATTATGAAACATTTGATAGAGATAGTGTTCAAGGTAAAATTGTTAAAATGTCAAATGGTAAATCTTTATCTGCTACAATATAACAAATATATTAACCTTATTCTAGTAACGAAATTCCGAATGATTGTTATATACAAGTATGACAACGAATCGACATTTAATCATGTAGAAATAATCATTTATTAGATGATATTTTCTACGAATAGAAAAAAAGATACGTTTTAAAAGTAGTGAGCCTACTGACTTCATATGCATTGTAGATCTAAGAAGGTGTAAACGTGTGTCAGTTACCTTGTATATTGTTTCATCCCAATGCGTTCCTACAATTAGTACTTCAACTCTATCATCATTTCTTCCAGTTACAGATGAACAGTAGGTGTGGATAGATTTCAACCAAAATACGAAATACTCTGAAACATGCGTCTCATGCGTTAATATGACAGAAAAAAGCCTACGTTTTTCATTTGCAAAAAATAAATAAAGAGAAAAATAGTTGTAAATGCTTCCTACATCTTTGCAGCCTAACGTTGCCAATGATTACAAAAAAAAGTTTGATTATTTCTCTCTTCCAATTGAAATTTTAACGCAATGTTACAGTAAGAATATACCTCTGTATGTCCATCCAGAAAATAATGTATCTGTTTGGTCACACACCTCGTTATCTACCACCTGGTCAAGACCTTTAGAGGCGTCTACAACCACAATGTAAAAGGCTCTCCTGGTCAGATAAATCTGATGACAGGCGTAGTACGCACACTGTCCTCCAAAGTCAAAGAATGTCACAGTCTTTGAGTCTATATTTTTAACAGAACTTTCTTCCCTTTTATCCCCTGTGTTGATATTTCTTACTAGAAATGAAAATATAGAAAACTACTATCAGTATAATTTGATTTTATTTAATCACAAAAGTTCGTTATAAGCACATTGTTCACCAAAGTCGAAGAATGTCAAAGTCTTATCTGGAGGTTCATTCCTCTTTTCTTCACTCTTCTCAAAAATATCTCTACCTCGGATTCTTCCTGATGGATTCAAGGTAGTATATCTAATGATAATGGTATATCCATTTTTTCCGAATTTGTACAATAGAGGAAGACGAAAGATACTTTAATCGTCATAGGAGCATAACAAAGGATAATAATTTTATTGTTTTATTTAAAACTTTCCTAATCTTAGGTATTATAACATTAATTGCTTAATTATTTTCATGAACAATTTCATATCATACTATAAGTTTCAGAATGAAAATATTGGGCTTTCTTTTACCTAAGTTAAGTGTTACACTTGTGTCATCACATAATTAGTGTAAATATACCGATTCTGTATCTTGAGATATGAATGGTCTCACTATGCCACATACATGTATATCAACGACAAACCCGACATGTTGTATAATAGGCATGCATAAATGGGAAGTAACATATGAATAAAGTTTCACAATTAATGGACATGATTTTATGGAAATAAACATGTCTTTCCAAGGGAAGAACCCGTAAGTTGTAAGAAATTGTTTATGACCCTTTTGTGTTAAACAATTAAATATTTAAAAATCAAAATCAACATGTGATAAAATTCTTGTATATACTATTCTTTTAACTCAAAGGCCTCTGTTAGATTTTAAAGAAAAATCAAAGTACTGAAAGCACTCATGGGAGTTGAACGTGGTGTGAAATAAAATCTTTGATCGGGAGGTTAAGTGAGTGAACAATATTATTTTTTCAAATACATGTACAGAAAACTGTTTCAGATTTTTTGAGTTGCAAAAATCTTGAGAAAGACATTCAGAGACATTGAAACGCAAAAAAATGCAGGGGCCATATGTTGCCTGCCTACATTAGTCCTTTTGTATACCCCTTGCTTGAAAAGCGGGAGGGTATTTATTAATCTGGATTTCCGTCTATCTGTTTGTAACGCCTTAGGTATACCCATCTCTTATCCGCAACTCCTCTTACACCACTGAACGAAATTTTCATAGAATCTTTTTTGAACATATTGCCTTTGTGCACCTTCTATTACTTTTGAATCGTACACATATTTTGGGTTTCCCTTTGCAAAACATGGACACTGTCATTACATTCATATTAGAGGCGGTTGATCATTTATATAATTCACTGCTTACAGTCTTCAAATTTGTAAGATATTTTTCCTTGGCACCTTTACCCATGTGTTATGAGAATTTCAGTTTCGCAGGAATAATATCAATGTTGATAAAATGTGGATTTTAACACAGAATCCTTTAAGAGCTAACAGGTTTGTTAAATAAAACTTCTCTGTGAATATAAATGTACATGTATTTCAATTACACGAACATTATACATGGAGTACGTCAGAACTTAATCTTATTTAATATTGTGAAGAAAAAAAGCAATACCAAGTTTAAAACAAATATTTAATGACCAAACATAAAACCAGTGGTATATGTGAGAGTTTGTGTGCGTACGAGTTATCTGGTATGTAAATGAGGTTTTTCTTTTATTAAAAAAAAACACCTTCATTTTGTTGTTTTTACGAAATGATTTTACGAAAACATCAGTGTCCGATTTTTGGTTTTAACATTTATAACAGAGTACTAGATTTACCGCTTTTGGCAGGTGATACTGCTGATTTAGTAATAAATACGCATGTTTCCTAAAGTTTTTATGCATTAATGAATTCATTTAAACCAAGAAAATGTTCATGAAAAGTTTGAATAAATTCTGTGCACCGGTAAAAAAGAAATTGCTAAAAATCCGGAACCGTCGGGCGTCGGGACGACTAGATTTACCGCTTGCCGTTAGTATGTAGAGTTGTCGATCGTATCTTTTTCAGTGTATGACGCCACACAAAAAAAATGAGTTCCATTACGAAAAACTTTTGAGGTTCTTTATAATTTTGTCTTACTTTGAACGAAATCTAATATTCAAAATAAGATTGCTTTATCATTATTACATTTACTAACATTTCAAATTATGAAAATTAGACCAATTCAAGAGAAAATGACATGAACTATTTGTGGCGGATGTATATGCATGTTTTCTGTTGAATATGATCGGAGTAAATCAGCTGACACAGTAGCCTCGCTTTCGGCTCTATATAATCAACACAAATTACTGCGCATGTTAAATACGTGATTACCATAGGAGATTGAACATAGTTCAACTCCCAAAAAACGAAATATATATTCATGCACAATTTTTTTTAAAAGAGGTATTTTCAATAAATGATGTTGCACTTTCTAGTTCTGCAGTCACTAAAAATTGTTGACAAAAAGATGATAACAGAAAAATGTTTTATTATGTGATATTTGACGTTTTCGGTGTACCAAATTGACATTAACGTATTTTGTTTTCCTTTCATCATTTACAACATGAGATTAAATACAACACAACGGTAGACTCGCAGTAAGAAATATTTTGACAATATGAGTTATGTATAAATGAGATAAAATGGCAACGACCATAGATTGTTGATGATAATGTCTCCATACTTGATAGAAATTGTAAAGAGGAACGTCACAGGCCCGTAGATAACGATTTGTGTGGGAGGGGGGGGGGTGGCACAAGGAAGGATATGGAGATAACAAACAGTATTCAATTTAAAGTTAAAGTCAATAAAACAATACAAAATAAGAGCAGAGCAAACACAGACCCCCGAAAATCAGAGGTTGACTCAGGTGCCATGGAGGAGTGAGCATCCCATGCCCACCGGTCATATCCGCCCTGTGTTCCTTGTCATGATCAGGAAATAACGGGAAAATCCGTCGTCAATTGAGTCTATAAATAATCGACTGACAATTGGTATGAAAAACGTCAATAAGCATTTGACTCAATGATAAATTGTATTTGCTGACAAGGTCATTATATCGACCATAGATCTTAACAACCATCCATTTCATTGGTGTAGGAACTATTAACTATTTAAAATGAGAATCCAAAAACGACATCAAAGATGTTTTTGTTCAGAGGGCACATGGATATAGTAGCTATGTTTTCTAAAGTGTTCTATTTATCAGCAAAATCATTGTAGGGCCACTTCCCCCGTGTTCGCCCGAATTTTACGCCCACTTGTTAAACAATATAGCAATACCTTCAGTGTAGTAAGCAAAGGTACATGTAACCGGTATAACTTTATAAAGTAAAATTTTTGGTAAACAAATAAAGATCCATTGCAACACTTACATGTTGTATCTTTTTAACAAAAATTAAGGTGGAGATTATCTTTAGGTGAAATTTTTAACGAAAATCAAGATCTATGTCATCTTGGGGGGTTGGGGAGGGGTGGGGGGAATTGCATGGATACCAGATTGAGTTTTCTCTAAATTTCAGTTATTTTCTACCAGATTATACTTCACAGTTGCATGCTTTATGCATCAAATCTGAGATTTCACAAGGAAGCAAACCGTCATTTTTTGGGAAGATGCAGACTGGGGGAAGGGTTGGTGGTTGTTAGCCGGAAAATAAATTGACAATTTAAATTTGAAATTTAAAAATAAAAAAAAACGAAGAAAGTTATTCAATTTTAAAATTCCTACAAGCATTGCCTGAACAAAATGATATGTTTTTTAAAGAAAGAGAAGATCAGCAGCTGAAAAGAAATTTTTGAAACAAAAATAACAAATTAACTGCCTTTCTTGATAAAATTTGTCAGTATATAATTGTATGCGCAGACTGTGATAAGTTATGTTAGATACACAAACAATGCAATGAGTGTGTATATGTGTGTATATGTGTAACTATATATCTCTTCAAATATTTTTACATATTAAACAAAATTGTCATATTATTTTCACCTGTTAGTGATTCTGTTTGATCACATATATGAAATATTTCCTCATGCACCTCCAATCCCTCAGTAGATTTTACTTCCTTAATCTCTTTTTCAGTACAACCAAGAAGACGTTTAAGTAGCGTGGTTTTGCCCGCCCCAGCACATCCTACAATCATCCCCCGGGCGTGGTGGACCGTCTGTGTTCCTCTCTTAGCGTACTCCACATACCGCTCTCTGGCCTCCTGGTCCCACCGCAGTATTTCATGAGGGACTCCCACTGTATCATAAAATAATTAACAATATCAAACTAGAGGTACGATGAGCAATGAGCTCAGAGTCACTAAATGTTACTGCCGCCTCCCTTATGATTACAATATCATGACCATGTTTTGCTATTGGAACCTTAAAATTTGTATATTTTTTTACGGTAACGTGTAAAGAGGAATAGGGTGCTGTACATGTGTCCCATGTTTTTGAGAAGCCACCGCACCTCACATCATTAATAAGAATATAATGGCAGCATCCATCATGGTTTGCTACAGGAAACGAAAAATATTTTTTTCAGATCAAAAAAAAAAATATAAAGGAGATGCTATGTGACATTATGTAATAAAAATGATCTGAAAGTTCAGAGTCTCATTAGATTTAATTCAGTGGTATAAGCGGAGTTGCGAATAAAAGATGGCTACCCCTAAGCGTAAGAGATGGATAGACAGACGGACACACATCCCGATTACTGTATACCCTCCCGCTTGGAAAGAGGGGGGTTTGATAATAAAGAAATAAATCAGAACAAAAAAGCATTTTCCATTTAGTTTAAATGACAAAATGTGGCATAAAAGACATAAAACTCCTCAGAATAGGTTCTCTTTTTCAAGGTAGAGTAAGTTTAAGCATTACTGCTTCATTTATTCCGTTCAGCATAGATATAGGATATCTGGTCACAGGGCCGGTGTTGGGGGTAATGGGATTGGGTGGGGTATCCCAATCAATAATTTTGATGAAATATAGAAAACTATGGAAAAGGTAGCTAAACATGTAATATGATTTTTGTCTGATGAACTCTGAAATCTGATTTCAGGAATTTTTTGGCAGTAAATAGTACCCAAGGTTCTCAATGAGCTGTTTTACTGTGTTGCCCCCGACACAGTAAAATTTTCTCCGACACAGTAACAATTCAAATTTCATGCATGCGACACAGTAAAAAAATTTTCCGACACAGTAAGAGTTGTGATAATTGGAAAATCTTAACACATAGATTCTCCCTTACTGAAAGTTTAATCAAACAGTTCTACGTCTTTCAATTCAAAAAGTTATAACACTTAATTACTAGGGATTCACCTTGAGTAATCGATCAATTATCTCCTACACCCTCGCCGGACTTTACGCATGACGGAACAAAGACAAATAAATTGTTTTCACAAGTCAATGTACCGGTTCATTGGTAGTTGCAATAAAATACATTGTTTTATTTATGAAAAAAATATATAAATATGTCTTTCCTATAGAGCCACGGCTCTAGATTTATATAAGCACTGTAAATCAAACATTACATCGTATAGAAGTCATTTAATTGATGTAAATAAATTACCAAAAATTTTGAAATTTCAGCATGTTCAAGGAACTCTTTAAAATATTTTACTGTTCTGAAGTTCCTTTTTTGTAATGCAGTAACTCGATCAAGAAACCTGATAAATAAATACGGCAAATCTACTTTCAAAAATGTTAAGTAGTTCGACTATCGGTGAGAATTTCCTCTGATTTTCAGAACGTATTTTCCCTATAATCAGTATGTACGACCATACCATTTGTGTATCGAATTAGTGATTTTAAAATAAGTGTGTGCTTGTTATCTTCTGTAATTATAATGAATTGTGATTCAGTTGCGAATTTGTTCGCCAAAATACCGCGAAATATAAGTGCTTCGCGTAAACTCTGCAACACAGTAAAATCTCAAATGATGGAGAACCCTGAGTACCCCAACCACCAAACAATGCTTTCTACATGCCTTTTAGGTTTTGAATTTTGTTAAAATTCTACAATACATTTGTAATTGCAATTTTTTACATATAAAACTATGTACTTATTTATTCTATAATCCTTTCTTGAATAAATTGAAAAAAAATTTTCAATACATTTTTTTTAAACTTTGAGGGTTACCTTTTTAATTGATTATATTTGATATTCTCTCACTTTCAACTCAGATCTTAAAATATAATATTATATACAATAACTTTATTTTATAAAATGTACACACGTACAGCGCTGGCAAGCTGACACACTCTTTTACATTCGTTCAAGATCGGATCAGAATTACAATGATCTAGACAGTATGAGTTTGATCTATATGTTGTGATGTTGAATTATTTGAAAAATGTATGAAATTCATCAACAAAAACATGCTAAAGTTAGTGACTAAGACCTGATGACATGACTCTTCACGGTATAATGTAACCCCCACCCTCCCTAGCCCATATCCTACATCTGATCTCTAGTGGCATTAAATTTGTGTTTTATAAGGTTAACTACACACTTGTCTTAGGAACATTGTATATTTATATGCGTACTTTCAAGACGTATAAGAAACTTTTTTTAAATTTCCGTGAAACTGAGCAAATCATATTTGACAAAAAAAAAAATTCATGGACATATTTATTTCTTGCTAGGATATCTCTCTTTGATACATGCACTCAAAAAAGGGATTAGAACTTATTACGAAATAAATAGATATTGACATTTGTAATTAGTGTAACAGAATAGTTCATAATAATATTTAAATACTCACTTGATAAATACTGTTCCAGATATTAAGTATTTTATGTATTTACATGGTATGTACTCATAGTTTCCTTCCATTATATTTAAACTATTAAAGGAACTACTTTTGCAAAATTAATAATGAGGAAAGTTCTTAAAGTACAAAAGTTCACAAAATATTAGGGTAAAGCACCAAAACATGTTAATATTTTTTTTAACTCGAAAAAAAAAGTGGAAATAAATAGATTCCGTTTTGTTAAATACAGAGGTAAAATGGAACTCACAACGTTCGCTGATCTTGTTATGAATCCTCCTGTCAGATACGGTACAGTGTGTGATGATGTCCAGCTGTAGTTTGTCTATGAAGAGGTCGTACGTCTTCTCCGTTCTGTCCGTTATATACAGACATCTCTCTCCCTCTCTCCTCTCATACCGCCAGGACCGGCAGTATTCTGATACTTGACGCCGTGACGCCGTGGTCAAGAAAAACTCCAGATCACTGACCTCCACCAGACACTCCGTAACAAAGGCGTACATGACGTCATGTCGGATGTCGTCTGATATAAAGGTTATCACACCGTCACGTGTTTCTGTGATTTCCTCAGGAAGATCTACCGAGCCGTCATCAATAATATCAGGGAAATACCTTTGTCTGATTTTGTCCTTTGTGATTCGGTGTGATTGTTCAATGAAAACAATCCGATATTTATCAGATATAAGTAAACAATAAAGTTGACATCTGACTTTCGGCTCATATCTATGGATTTTATCTGAAATGACAAAAAAATAAATAAATTATGAATCACCAAACAAATTAATCTATAAAATAAAATAAATAAATTGTTAACATTCAGTCTAACTACATGGCATGCACTCCAATCTTTTTCTTTACACTGTATGTACACGTATGTATTCATTTCTATTGAAGAGATGTTTAAGAATGTGAACCAAAAACATATCAATAAGACATTGTAATTAAGCGATCTTGCATGGGGAGCATAAATACACTATCATATTTAAAAAATCCCGAAATACGAGTTCAAATCTGTAAAAAATGTTAGTTTTATTCTTAGTAATAGCCATATTCAAATCTGTAAAATATGATAGGTTTATTTCAATTTATATGCATATAAATTGAAATAACGTTTTGCATTCGTCGCCCGCGAGACGCAGTGATTTGAGCATCTGCTTTAGAGTCCAGGAGTAGGGAGTTCATTCTTTTAATAGCGACACCACATTATTTTCTTGTTTGTCGGACATCTGATGACAAAAGTATGAAAGGGCAAACAATTTAGTAATTATATTTTTATTTGAGCGTAAGTATATTCCTCCTATTGTTTCACCTTATTTTTCTTTTTCTTCTCTCTTTTTAGAGCTACATATAGCAGAATGACGAAGAGTACGAAAAATGGAGATGAAATAAAAGGAAAAAATATATATCAATACGACATTGTAATTAAGCAATGTTGCATGAGGAACATATATACAGAATCATGTTTAGTAGGATTCGCAGAAACTGCAGGAAAAGACGGGGGGGGGGGTAATTGTAACATTTCATATATTGAATTTTAAGAGACTTGTACCGGAGCTCCCCCCTTCCTATAAAGTCTACGAAATTATATTTCCATCAACTGTCATATATTTTTTTTAATTAGCTTCTAAAGGAATTTTGTATTTTTGTGCTCAAGCAATTAAAATATCGACTTCTTGGACAGCACATTGCTGTTATATTGGTCAATGAAAACATGCAATACTCAAGTCAATAGATTCATGTTTCTGCATCCCTCTCACGACCCCAACCCCCTCCTCCCTACACATAGAGACACACATGAAAACATACATCCGGTCCACTGATAAAGGTAAACTTTTGGAAAAGGAGGAGGGCAGCCAGAAAGAAAAAAAAACTTACCTAAAAATAGAAATATATTGACTTATTCTATATATCTCTATATATTTACGATGAATAGTGCTTGTAAAAGTGCAGAGTACTGTAATGATGAGTATGTGTGTTTGTTGATTAAAACGTCTCACTGCGAATACTTCACTGAAACACTGTTACATTGAAACCATCCTTCGCCGCGGAGAGCCTCAATTTGACCTTGGCACTGAGGGCCATTGAGCAGCGAGGGATCATTTTCGTGCCAGCAACTTCCGCAACAAGGGAGATCGTTTTAATCAGTCTAATTTAAGAACACGTGTTCACGTCCCTCAGTTGGATGAGATCTCGTGACATATATAAGGATCAGACGAGAACTATTCATTTCATACCCTACATCCATTCAAACTTTTATATATGTGCAGTACCTGGATTTTCATCGTCTCTAGTCATTTTAGTCAGAAGTCCGTATTTTTTTTTCCTATGATTTTATGATGAAACTGAATTTTTTTTAATAGTTCAAAATGCTTCCTGATTATATTAAGTTGATCTAATATATTTTGCACTAAAAAATGAAACGAATGATTTAAAGCATAACAACAATCAACTCTTCTTGCATTCAATAGGTCCATGGAAGGATAAAGGTGAAACTTTTAAAATGAGGTTACAATGTATACGAGCCTTTGTAGCGCTACATAACTCGTACGTATTATGATATCTCTTGCCTGCCACCCCGTCAGCGGTACGAGATAGCAAATTTATAGGACCTGAAATATTTTCACCAAGTTGATCTATTATTTTGCACTAAAAAATGAAACGATTGTTTTGAGGCATAACAGCAACATATGGAGAAACGGTGTTAATTCTGAAAAATAAGCCATATTGGGGTTAAATCCTGTTAAAGGATTATATAGAGAACTAAAAAAATTGCTAATTTTTATATTCTAATATTTCGGAAAAGTTCAAGTTTTTTTTTATATCCTATACAAATAACAATAATGTTGATGCCAATGTGAAAGTTGCGACCGCCTTTTTGATTTGAAAATTCGAAGCGAGAGTACATTGTTTTATTGAAGAAAAGAGAACTGACATTTAAATTTTTGGTGATTAAATGTAAGTGTTTATTGCATGAAAAGTTCTTCCAATTTATAGGTGCAAACGAAGGTCTATTTTTTTAGAAAATATTGCTGTTATAAAATTGTATGAAGAGTTACGACAGCCTTTTAAAATTAAAAACGACAATTCTTTGCATTTGCCTGACCTACTAATTATTGAAACATACAGTATCATTAAATGCCAACTGAAGCTAACGCTTAATTCTACCCATTTAGATATGTCGAGTGCTTAAAGGAATTTAAATAAAAAAAAGTCTTGCATGTTTTTTATATTAAAAAATTAAAGAAATGGTATAATTTGAGTTTTTGCAGGATCTTGTAAATATTAATGAGAAGTAAATCACGTGGGAGCAACCTCATGAATAAACTGCACGTCATTTCTCCATATGATCAAATCTACTTGCATTCAACAGGTCCATGGAAGGATAAAGGTGACACTTTTAAAACGAGGGAAGGAAAAAGGTATATCGCCTTTATATTTCTATTATAAAACTTGTCAGAGGTATCAGATAGCAAATTTATACGACCTGAAACATGTTCACCACCTTTCACAATAAATAATGCGGAATACATGTACACTTACATACAATAGAAAAATAAAAGCAAATGAAAATCCTGTTAAAGAGAATAATTTTTAATTTGGATTAATATTGAAACAAGTTTAATTTTACAAAATTTTTCCTATATACATGTATTTCTAAATGTAAAACTCTTAATAAATCTGCTTTTAAAAGATAGACATATATCCCAGCAATGGATAGACACAAGAAAAATCATATGTCAGCATGTTCACTTTTCCGCTATTACCTATCGGAGTATATACCCCGAAATGTAAAATACTGAAATTTACCTATCCAAGATTTTATTGTATACAAATGAATTAAAATCTAAATATTCGACTTTAATACCCTAAAGAGAGTAGAAATATTTTAGTCAACAATATATAATCATTGTTTTGCATGAATTAATATAAATAGATGCACTTTGTTAGAAGAAGATTTTTTATGAAAGATGTTTCACTATATATTCCATTCAAAAAAAATGTAAAACTTTGTAAACTTGCATTATTTTTACTCAATAATATTTAAGAAAAAGATTAAGCTGTAAAAAATTATTTGTCTTCGCATTATTTTCACTACCTGAGGATGATATTTCCAGATATATTCAACTTTTCCTGTAATACTGTTAATGTTTGTTATATTTGTAGAACAAAGTTTTTTAAAACATTTTTCACCCATATATTCCTATTGTAAAATTTGATCTTATTTTACTAAAAAATAAAACACACTAGTCTTGTCTGTAAATTGGAGACAATGAAAATGAAAGTGACTTGAATCAACACTTCCTGAGGATAATTTTTACATGAGTTTAGGCAAAATTTTGTTGGCCCAGTAGATTTTATAAGATTTTTCCTATATATTATATATAAAACTTGTATAAGGCAAGTCCTCGGCCATTTTGATAAAAGAGCTATCCCACTAACAACCATTGGATAAGTGTATGCTATTCATAAGATAATTTTATAATTTTGTATTAGTTCGTGGCTAAGTAGTTTGAAAGGGGGGGGGTGCGTCTTAAACAATAATTATTGTTCAAAGTAAATTTTATAATGTTTGATCAGTAAAATTTATAAATGTCTAAGTCAAATCGTAAGATTTTTTCTTCCGAAGATTACTATTAGCTTCACATGGCCGCCACAATAGTCGCGAGACGTCACCTGAGCAATTGGCTATCGGAACGAATAAAGCATACATCAGAAATATACAGAACTGAAAAGTTTTCCAGCCTTATCTTTATAATTAATTTATCCTTAGACTGTAGAACAATCAGTTTTTGTAGGTCATGATTGAAGCAAAATCGTTACCGGATATTTAAAACGCTACACAAACTAGAAAACCAGAATATTACTAAGCATGGCTTTAAAGTACTTGAAAAGCTGGAATTTAAAAGTTTTCCAGCAATAAACAGATAAAGCTCATGTAAAACTTTTATGTTCTTAGTGTATTACTTGTGTGCCAAGTTATATTGGAATCCCAAAACTGTAGGAGGAGTAGTATTTTGATAATTTCAACAAACTATTTTTAATAACCACAACACCGTTCATCGAAATCAAAAACAGATAAACAGAAATTTCATCTTTCCTTGTGTGCCAAGTTATATTGAAATCAGATCAAAACTGTAGGAAGAAGATTTTGAAAGAATTTCACAGATATATTGGCAACACCATTCATCGAAATCAAATACCAAAACAGAATTATGTATCAGCCATTTGTGTGCCACAATATTGAAATCCCAAAACTGTAGGAGGAGTAGCATTTTGAAATATTGTTTACAAAATTGACAGACTACACTAACCTGGGGATGATTCCACATGAGTTTTGCGGTTTTATATTTCCTGACGTCCAGTGGTTACTTTAAAGCGAAATCGAAGAAGATTTTATAAAGATTTGTATAATACAATAAAAAAAGGCTAATAAAAAGATTACATTGGGACGTAACAAGGGATACATTGGGGGCGTACAGTGTTTTTCACATAGAAATCATATAGTAAATGTCACATAAACAAACACACATACACTTTCAACACACATGTATGTTGCAGTTTAGTTAAAGTTGAAGAATGGTAAGTCGTACTGTTTGAAAGATAAAAAAATGATCATGAAAGAACTTCAATCTCCTAAAACCCAAATCCTCTCCTTTATTTAAGTAGAAAAAAATGACACCCTTCATTTTTAAATTTATGTCTACACAAAGTTACAGGTAGATTTAGGTAATCAGTAATATTTATTTAGATTACTGAACAGATTAATCACTTTTCTATACAAGATCGTGGGTAACAAATACAATCAACTGAGCTAATATAAGTTTATTGGTCTAAATTCACATAAATAAACTAAAGAACTAATTTTATTTTTTTCTAGAAAATCAAACTTTCTTACTTGGTTTTCTGTAAGCTTTGTTGTCGATGATGTAAATGTCGTTGTGTGGATGCAGACCTATACAGGACCTCACGATGTCAGGTCTCCAGTATCTCCAGAGCCACGTCACGTGATCTACACAGTCCTGTGATCTTCCTCTGTAATGTACAGCCTCCCCTTCTCTTTTTAGTTCCGTTAGAATTTTTTCTCGTTCATCTTTACTGCTCTTGATTTCATTTTCTGGGATATTTACTGTAGAAAAAATATACTGTTTATAATAAACATTTACACTGTAATACCATTATGTATATATACATGTGTATAGGTAGAGATACATTCAAATTATAGATTTATTAAACATATTCGATCAGTTACTTCTATTATCATCGGCCGCAGCAGCGGCCGATCTATTTGTGGTTGTGTTAGAAAGTGCACATGGGGAAAGGAGACGTTATTTTTCAATAATAGTCATAATTCTTGATTGATAAAAAGTAAAAATCATGAGTTAAATATTTAAAAAAAAACTTGCTTTAATATTAGCATTAATTGTTGTTATTATATTTCAATTTCATTATCATTTCTCGTCAGATAATTGATAATTTATGGTTATATAAAAAGAGTGTACAATAGATACTTTTTAACTTGCCATGATTTTCCGGAAAAATTAAAAGTGCATGGTGAATATTCAATGTATGCTCTAAAGCTCCAAGATTTTTCCCTCCATTTTGCACCGCGGTTGCAGCAGAGCTTACTCTGCATAACGTGACAAAGATTCTGTATCAGCACGTGGTTTATCTTGAGAGGCCTACATCATCATTTTCAATAAATTCTCATTATTCATCATTGACTTATTTTTTTACGTCGATTTACAATTATCTATTTATTAATTTAAAAAAAAATTACTTTGCCTTGAAGATAAGCTGAAAAAAAAAAGATTCAACCATTTCTCCTTTATATCTTGACGTGCTTTCCTTGCATGTGAAGGAATTTTTTTACTGCTAAATTTTGTTTGCAGCCGATTTGATGCTTTGCATCAATTTAACTTGTAATATATTAATCTAGTAGCATTTAATTGTAGTCGATGAAGCTACTACAAAGCAACTACAAAAAAGAAAGCTATTTCAATGTATAAATGTTTCTACTGATAACTTTTAAACTTTTTAAAAATGCAATCCAATTATTTTAAGAAAATTCTGGAAGAAAATTATAACAATTTTACAATTATTTTGCTCTGACTTACATATCCAGTGTATTTTATCATATATCTTCGTGTCCTTCATGGTGACGTGAGTCAGTATGCTCATCTGTAGACGGAGTATCAGTACATCATTCCAGTCAGGACTAGTGACACACTTCTCTCCAGGTTCTCTGTTGTATCTCTCTGATCTCAGGTACACACTGACTGTGTCATAACTACTGTAAATAAATGGTATTTGACAGAATATTGATGTTATCTTATACATTGTCTCATCCTTTGTGTCCTCCGTTATCTTATCCTGATCTTCCCAAAGGTAATCACGTGACTTCAGTCTGTCCAGAGTCTGCTGTGCTTCCTCACGTGTTACAGGATTAGTTCTCTGTCGCATCACATTTAGCAAGTCCAGCCACTCTGTGTCAGCGAAGTCAGGAGGACCGGAGTCAGAACACAGAAAACAAAATAACACGCACACCTCGTCATCAGTCAGTTTGGAGAACTTATCTACAACGTTTAGTGAACATATAATGAGTAACACTGTCAATAAATAATGATGCATATATATTATAGTTTAAAGGATCTCCATAATTTAGGTGATTTTTTAAATTCATTTTTCGCCATTTTTTTTTCTTTTCATCTAACTCAATTCAGCTTTTGTGACTAGTTTGATAGTAATGTTTCAAAAAGTGAAATCGACCTACATGTGTATATAGATTAAAATCTGATTACCAGATTAATTGAGAAGTGTTTTAACAATCAAAACACATGTAACGACCAGCACCATTCTTGATACTGTTTAGAACTTGTTCAAGAATATTTTCCCGATTTGTATTCGAAGATTTAGAATAACTGAAGAAAGATATGTGGAAAATTCAAATTCAAATTTACATAAAGTTAATTAAGGATACTTTTTTAAAATGAGCAAAATTAAGATTGCATATTTGACACCTTCATTTACATGTATATTACCTCGTCGTAATTTTAGTTGCATTGTAAATCAAAAAGAGAACAAAAAAATTATATTGGTATTTCTGCCTTTCCCTTTATTCTCAAAATATTTCTTAGAGTCTTGTACATATTTAGGTTATATTTAGATAAACGCATCAATCCCACATGATTTACAGAAATATCATCCGAAATATAATAGATAGGACAGGTCCAATAAAAGAATTAGAGTCTCCTTCTTTATAATTACATGTACAGGGAGGGGTGTATATTCGTAATATAATAACTTAATTATAAAAAGAGATTTCAATTATATTAAATATAAACTGCACAATGTATATGAGTCCACCGCTTCGGGAAAAAAGGAAAAGCATAACCAGTACGGAGGGGAAGGGGAACGACGCCCCCCACGCCCCCCCCAAAAAATGTGGATTTATCTTTATACATGTATATTTAATCAATTTTTATATTTAAAAAATGCCAATTTTGATATAAAGATTTAATTGCTTATTATCTATCATATGTTCAGTAGGATTTTTTAGATAAAGAATATTTATCACAGTGTAATGATGATTTTATGAGTTTATACAAGCAGACGTCATAATTTCTTTTTTTTATTTCACATGGTGATAACTTTCAATTAGTAAATAAAAAAATAATGTAAAAAAAGCTAGGATCTTCCGGAATTTGACCTGTTACCTCTCACATGTTAAGCGAGCGTCATACCCCTAGACCACATTTCCTCAGCTTGTAATGCAAATTAAATGCAAACATGGGGTCACATACATACATACATACAGGTAAATATTCACGTTGATATTGACAAAAATTTTCACAAGACCTACATGCAAGATTATGAAGCTATATAAGGACTAAGGCATCACTCAGACGAACTTACGTCACACCTTAGTCTTAAGCTAGACCATTAAATCTGTCCTGTATTAGGGGACCTTTTACTTCATACATGTTTTCTTAGTCCATGTTTTAAGACGACCGCGAGCTTCTCCCAAGACATATCTTAAGTGATTTAAAGAAGCCATGGGGCCAGGAAAACAAGAATCATTTGTTTGCATAAATAAGTTAAATATTTTTGTAATGTACATGTACTACTGTTTGAAGCCATTCAAGTTGAAAGAGGGGAGGGCAGTCATACATTTTCAGCTTGGGGGGGGGGGGCTATCAACTGCCAAAAATTCCCTGACAAGTAAAACAAAAGAGCCCATGGGCCACATGGCTCACCTGAGTAACTATGGCCATACTATTCTTTACATGATTTCCTCTTTGTAATACCTATTTTGACCCGTCTTACCCCCCCCTACTCCCCCCCCTCCTAGGAACATAATTTGGAGAATGTAAAATCTACACTATCCCAGGAATCTTCCACATAAGTTTCAGCTTTTCTGGTCCAGTGGTTTTTACATGCAAAAAGAAGATTTGTACTTGATCCCACCCTATATTCTTATCTTGATTATCTCTCCCTGTTGAAAGACTAGACCCATCATTTTTACAATTTTAACACCCCCCCCTCCCCTTTAGGATGCTGTGTACCAAGTTTGGTTAATATTAACCCTGTGATTTTTGAGAAGATGTTTAAAATGTCTACAAGGTTTATTCCCCATTTTAGAAATGTGAGTTATCGCCCCTCAAAATCGGAACTCTTCAACACCAGCATAACTTTGGCGGACTATGCATTTTAATAATCCAAGAAAATAATGATCAACTTACACGCTGCATTTAAAAATTTCAAAAGAAGGAAATGGTTTGCGAAAAAGATTTAAGCAATCAGCGATTTTATGAAGGATCTGTTAGCCCCCTTTCTAGAAAGTGATAAGAAAAAATAGCAAGGCACGTAGCATCGTCTTTACAAGGGGGGGGGGGGCAACAGAGAAATTTTTTTTTTTTTACTTACATGGAAAAGTTGACAAGCCAATGAAAATAATTGGCTTAAAATACTTCATTTCCCTCATATAACTTTACTGTAGTATAAACTGGGAGGAGTTGTGTTTCAATGAACGTTTTCAATGGACCCGATCAAGCTGCGGAATAGCCAAACCGACAATGCTATTCGGGTTGCATGTTATCATGAAATAAGAAAAACTAAATTTTGAAACTTCAGGAATTCGTTTTATTTATTCGAAATACGATCATTGCTTTTGATATCAAGTATATTACCTGTAAAATACGAATGAAAGCGTGCAATACTTCCGGTATCAGTAATAGTAGAACATCGATGGTCGGAACTGAAAATGCCGGATTTTATTAACTTTCTATCTCTCAATCCCCCGATCTCTCGAACTTTTCTTGCGGTCCCTTAGACTTCGAGAGATCGAGAGTCACCTGTACATGTTATTTATGCCTTAAAAAAGGATAATTTATGTAACCGGTATGTAACATAAATATATGTAACCGGTGAAACTGGGAAGATGAATTTCGCTGGATGTCAGTTGAGTGTTACACACTCAGAACTGATTATAAGAATGTTTCAAATCAACTTTCACGCGAATTTGATTGACATGTGATGCACGAGGGTTTCGTGCGTACAACATGTACAGAGAACGAATGTGTAAATTAGTTGAACAGTTGAATATGATTCAATGTTTTAGAATTTAAAACTGATTAAAATTATTAATTGTGAATTCAATATAATTAGGGTATATATATTTTTTCACATATATTCATGTATGTTACTTACACGAAGTTTCATGAGTGTCTCAATTTTCGCTAGCCAAGCGTTTTTATAAGCTATTCTCCTCATGAGGAGAGTGTTTCTGATACGCTACTCTCCTCATGAGGAGTGTAGCGTATCAGAAAAATGAGGAGAGTAGCGTATCAGAAATTAACCCTTGGCTAGCGAAGATGGAGTCTCTCTCTCTCTCTATCTCTCTCTCTCTCTCTCTCTCTCTCTCTCTCTGATATTGCTTTTTACACACTTTGCAAATCAGAATACCTTATGAAAATACATACTTAACTGAAGGGATTTTAAAAACAAAAATACACTTTACGAAAAGAATGTTTCCCTATTAACGTGAAATACGCTCGGAAATTATTGTATCATTTTCGTGTTTCTGCTGTCAATTCTCTGATCTAAAACAAAATAAGTGTATTTTACTCGGGAATATACATATGCTTAGATCCTACACTAAACCTTTGATTAAATGCAGCTCAGATTTTATACGACACGTGTTACACGAATTTAGGTCGATGCTACCGGGTATTTAATCAGTCTGTCCTCGTAACATGAGCACATGAGATTAAATTATTCATTTAAAATTCCATTCAAAGTTTTAATACAATAAAGTGAATCAATTATTTAACAAATGTAAATTTCTAGAAACACGGTTTATTCAAATGAAATAGACTTTAATTGTCACCAAATGTGCTCTTGTAAGTAAACTATGTTATGACATACAATCGTGCAAAAACATATTTTATTGATATCGGTCGCGGAAGACCAACTACTGCAGTATCTACAGCAATTTCAGAGGTAAAACTGTAGACGGAGATGTCATCAGTCTCCAAATAAAGTCCTAGAATTCGTAAAATCTATATAACTATACAAACAAAGTCTTATATTTGTTATGCACAGTTTGTAAATAATGACGATCCGTCTGCAGAACATCCACTACCGAAAATGAAATTTTAGCTTTTGTTTAAAAAAAAAATACCCCGGAAGGCATATTTGAATATGTTTCGGCATTTTATTAGTAATCTGTTTTGGTTTTTTAAAGAGGGGTGGGGGGGTCACACAGCGTATTATCATACTAGTACATACAGCCTAATGCAAATCCAGAAAGGGACTATGAGAAAGCATTCGACAAAAAATACGAATCAGTTAGGATTTCTTTTTATTCAAAAGCACAAAAACAGTTTGTCATATGACTGAGGCATTACACCATTAACATGTTTACATCAAGAACGTCCACGGAAGTGACTTTCTTATAGCGCATGCGTATTTACCACAGTAAAAGAGTTCCCTTCAAGGGAAATAACTCACCTTATTGAAATGGGGAATAGACGGACGGACGGACATACAAACAGCAGCTGATCAAAAAAGCTCTCTTGGGCTTTCAGCTTATGTCAACTAAAAAAGTCTCCAAAGGTTTTATTGAACTCGCACAAGATCCTCTTTGCGCATTTACAACAAAAGCCATATAAGGCGTACAAAGGTTTGTCACGTTAGATGATATTGCCTCTATTTTTCCCAGAGAGAGAGAGAGAGAGAGAGAGGGAGACAGAGAGGGGGGATATAAAATTTATCAACGCAGGTCAAACAACGCTAAGAAATATAATTTTGCATTATTTCTTTCATGATTTGCTATAGCAAAGTTATACAAATACATCAAAGAAATTTGAGAAATATGTACCGGTATTTGTCATGTATATACATTATCTGCAATTCTTTAGCTCGTCCCATTGTCTGAAAAAAAACTGGAATGGACGACCAGCCATATTATTTTCAGATCAGCGCGCGACAAATCTGAAGCTAAATAAATGGAGTTTTTCTACAAATGTAGCTTTTCTGAAGCTTATGTAGTTCCGCTCTTCTGAAGCTTATGTAGTTCCGCTCTTCTGTTTCAATTTTGTAAAAAAGATTGTACACAAGTAGCTCTGTTATATAACAGTTTGTGTCATGGTGCGGTACTTTTTCTTTTGATGTTGGCCATACTTTAAATCAGATAGAAAACCAACCTTTGGCTGAATCCCAACGTACTATAACTTCTAGGGGGCGGAGCTTAGCCGTTCAATAACTTCTAATTTACCGTACAATAACTTCCGACAGAATTCGATGGTTTTTAAATATTTTTTTCCAATTTCTGTAAGCTTATACACAATATCTAGGGGAAACATAAGATATCTCACAGAATATAACCCCCACCCCCACCCCCCATCTCACTATTTAAATGGATACGTGACAGGGATGGGGTAATTGAACAAAGAGTAATTGTACTTTACTGTAATTAATTATTTACAGTGTGGTAGAATTGGATTTTACATAGTTATTAAATGACGATAATTCTTATTGGTTACGATCGTTTGTTTTACATTCGGAAACTTTCTAGCTTTATACAGTGATTTGGGTAACGTCCTTGTCTGGGTTATACATAGAATGTAGATTTTGATTGGATAAGAGAGACACACCTTCAGTCAGCGGTGTATTTAAAGTCCAGCATTTCACGTTTAGATCAGTTGGTCTGGAACCTTCTCAAAGGTTCGTACCAGCTCACTTTTTGATTAGAGGGGTGGATCCCGGTCCCTGTCTCTGTCTCGTTCAAATCGTTCATATTGTTCAAATCGTTCGATCATTATCCTTATTTTTACGTCCATTTCCAGTTCCTTATTTCTATTTTTGGTAAACCGGTTAGGTTAGGCATAGTAGATTTTTCGTGCAGGGGTGGGTCACTTTTATTCGGACTTAGCTTTGGGTAGGACGGGCTCTGGACATCGTACATTTGTTAGGTAGGCACTTATTTTTATTGAGGCTTATAAGTATAAGGTCATTAGTACATCAGTTTTCGTTGTAAATATATTAATGTAAATATTTTTGTGCTGTTAATAAAATACATTTGTGGTCATAATAAATATTTGTTAATTTGCAAATTCTTGTTATTAAAATTCTTGGGTTAGTAAGTCACTTTCGTGACTATATTGAAATCAAGAGGTTTATTGGTAAGTAAGAAATTGGAATAAAACGCGAAGTACTATTATTAATAAAGAAAGTGTGTGATATTAAAGAGGTATTTTCATACGGTCATTTTCGCTACACTGGTATCGTGGAATTTCCTAAATTGCATTGATACCATGTAGCGAATTCCGGTTCCATTGGTGCCGTGACGGTCCCTGGGCGTGGAGGTTAATGTCCTGTCAATTGTGGTTACTTTGTAAGGTAAGATAGGCATAGACCTTCCAGGGGTGAACCTGGGTTAGTGATAATTGAGAAATAAATTTATTACGCAGTACAATTTTTGATATGAGTATAAACACATTCTAGCAGTAGTCAGCCAGGCTCGAGCGAAGTGCATTTAAATCAAACACTCGATTGACTTCATTCTATTTTTATCTTACAGGTAAATTATTGTCACTAATAGCTTTCGTATACAGTCTGATATATTTTTAGTGTGAAATACCTTTATTTCTTCATTTTTGCATATTTGAATTTTTGTTTTCACTCATTTATTTATAATCGACAGTTTAACACCAAGCTCTACAAATAGAACAGTCTCATACGGTGTCTACAAAACCTGTTTTACGTCGTAGTACACGTAGCACTCATGCGTGTCCTTGAATAGTTTTACACTGGTTTGACAAGTTATAAATAGAACTGAATGGCAGTCACCGTAAATAGGAAGTTCATTGAACATTCATATTTTCTGTGTGTGTTTAAGAAAAATGTTGAAACCAGAGTGTATCTCAATACACTGGGCATTTTTCTTGAATAAATTTAGACAAATAAATGATAGACAAGTTATTTTCAAGTTTACTGAAGTATATGAGCATATGATAGATCTAAATTAAGGTGAATTATTTTTTTTTTTTGATAAGTTCAGAAGTTTATATCAGTATGCATGCGCTACATATTTTGAATAAGACATTCCATTTTAGGCTTTATGGTCCATGATACTAGTTTTTGGATTCTTGAAGCAGTGATATGGTTTGTTTTATTCGAGAAGATTATATAGCATATTTTTTTATGAACACCTTGACTTAGATTTTTTGAGAAACTTCTTTGAGTGAAGCCTACTATATTTTTTGTTTTTCAATATTAGGATCTTTTCTTTGGTTGTTTGTGAGATAGGTTTTGAACGAGACGGGGGCAGAGCCGGTGATCATCCCTTAGGTCCGCCACTTTTAGATCTTTGGTGTGACATATTTCCAGCTATAGGACCTTAATGCCTCAAAATTTCGAAACGTTTTCAAAATTTGGGAGAAAAATAAAACTACCAGAAAGATATTCTCCATGATTTTAATTATTATTTATGTTTAACTTAACGTTCGCTGTCACGCTGAAAAGGAATTCAGACGTTAACTTGAATATATGTAATTTAAAAAAGTTATTTTACATCAGAGACTTTTTGTGTCCCCTAAGTAAATGTAATTTATTTTATTGCATATAGTTTAGCTTAACATCAGTCACGCTTACTGCCTGGTGCAGAAAAGGATATTCTCGTTTGTTAACCCAGCTATATGTAGTACTTCGGCACTAAGATTACTTTGAATTTGTTGTAGTAAAAGTAAGCTTGCATTTTTGCCGATTTCTTTAATAACTTAGAAAGCATCGACTCCTTTTTATAAAACTGGTTTATAATTATATATTTTTGGTTTATTCACTTATTATTTAAAATAACAAAATCAATGAAATTTGTCAGGATTAATGAGAGAAATTTTAAGGTTTGACAAGACAGTATTCAATACTGTTGCTTTATGTTCTCGATGAATTAATAATGATAAATTTTACTAGAATATGGTTCGAGTCATTTCATGAGCTGTGAATTGGCCTGTAAATAGGTGAAAGTACAATATTAGGCTAATACTGCGGGATTAGCTGCCAATACTGCGGGATTGGGGTTTTATTGTGGTTGAAATATTGTACTACCCTTGTCGGTCGTGTTCTGACAAGCTTTTATTATTTAGAATCTTTATATCCGGCCCAATGTTATGTTTACATTTCGAAATGCTAAAACGCAGCGGGGTTAGTTTCCTACTGCGGGAGGGGGTTGTGGCTCTGCCGAACTACAGGGGTACACTTATTGCAAGGTATCCAGTACTAAAACGCAGCGAGGTTAGTTTCTTACTGCGGGAGGCTGTAGGGACTGGGGCTGCAACTCGAATGTACTCATAATATCTGTGACAGCATTAGTAGTCTGCTTTATATTTCAGATATTTTTTTTCTTGGATTTTATGCATTATTACTCACTCTTTTCTTTTGTCTATTTAGTATGGAAGTTTTGGACAACTATATGTACTTGTAGTGGGGACTGGGGAAGTTGATGATCTCCAGCGAAACTGGTAGCAAGTATCTACAGGTGAAAGTACAAGAGAAACACATTGTTCTGAAAAGGAATCAACGCATCCGTATTCAATATTGCAGGAGCCTTGGAGTCTTCGGCACATCAGTAATTCATGGAGGATTGTCTTCGTGTTCGACTTGTGAGATTAATTATGTGTAAGATATGTGATGTCATGTGAAGTGATGTGATGTGATGTGAAATCAGTCGAAAAATGATGTGAATATTTATGTAAAAAGTGCTCTGAAATATTTAAATTAAGATGTTCCTTATGTTGTGCATTGATGAACCGCCTGGGATTCCATGATGATTCCATCCAAATGAACAGTGAAACCAGTGAACATTTATCTTATTAACTGTTAATTGAAAGTTTTGAATAAAATTTTATTTAAATGTGAATTTAAAGTGAAGAAAATTGAAATGTTCATCATTGCTCAAATGGTACCATAATATTTTTTTGAAATTGACCTACACATTTACCCTCAATATCTTTTTAAGATATTTCGGTTTTGAAGTGGGGGGAGTGTGGTAGAATTGGATTTTACATAGTTATTAAATGACGATAATTCTTATTGGTTACGATCGTTTGTTTTACATTCGGAAACTTTCTAGCTTTATACAGTGATTTGGGTAACGTCCTTGTCTGGGTTATACATAGAATGTAGATTTTGATCGGATAAGAGAGACACACCTTCAGTCAGCGGTGTATTTAAAGTCCAGCATTTCACGTTTAGATCAGTTGGTCTGGAACCTTCTCAAAGGTTCGTACCAGCTCACTTTTTGATTAGAGGGGTGGATCCCGGTCCCTGTCTCTGTCTCGTTCAAATCGTTCATATTGTTCAAATCGTTCGATCATTATCCTTATTTTTACGTCCATTTCCAGTTCCTTATTTCTATTTTTGGTAAACCGGTTAGGTTAGGCATAGTAGATTTTTCGTGCAGGGGTGGGTCACTTTCATTCGGACTTAGCTTTGGGTAGGGCGGGCTCTGGACATCGTACATTTGTTAGGTAGGCACTTATTTTTATTGAGGCTTATAAGTATAAGGTCATTAGTACATCAGTTTTCGTTGTAAATATATTAATGTAAATATTTTTGTGCTGTTAATAAAATACATTTGTGGTCATAATAAATATTTGTTAATTTGCAAATTCTTGTTATTAAAATTCTTGGGTTAGTAAGTCACTTTCGTGACTATATTGAAATCAAGAGGTTTATTGGTTAGTAAGAAATTGGAATAAAACGCGAAGTACTATTATTAATAAAGAAAGTGTGTGATATTAAAGAGGTATTTTCATACGGTCATTTTCGCTACACTGGTATCGTGGAATTTCCTAAATTGCATTGATACCATGTAGCGAATTCCGGTTACAACAGTTTTAAAAAAAGAGATTATAAAGCAATTAATTACATGATTTATAAGGCGTAGCTGTAATTTAATTGGGTGCGTATCATTACCGCTACATTTTCAAAATTTTCATTACCGCTACATAGTCATCACCGCTACAAAAAAACCTTACATTACCACTACATAAAAAAAGTATACATTACCGCTACATTGTGTACAGTACAACCTATAAATGCACAGTAAGACCCGTTTCCCCTGCTCATCACGGGGAGGTGAAAGTAGGACTTTGTGAAGGATGTTTTTTTTTATTTTTATTAAATCAATTTATTTCATAACACACAACAAAAAAATGAAAATAAGCACTGTTCATATATAAAATTTTAAGTTTTGTCAATTTTTTTTTACACTATCGCTACAGCCTTGAAAGCCATTTGTTTGAAATATTGCTGTGTTCTAAATTTATAATCATCGATAAGTAAGCCGGTGTAATTAAATTTCGACTGCAGTTATTTATATAAATAAACTCATTCTGATTACATGTAGATAGTGAGTGAATTCTGTTGATTAGAACTCATATACCGAACCATACCTGGCTAAATCGATATGTAGCGGTAATGAGCTGTTTTAAGCTGATTCAATACGTAGCGGTAATGCGTTGTTTTCGGTCGGAAAAATGTAGAGGTAATGATCGGTCAAAAATCTGAAAAAATGTAGGTAATGAGTTGAAATTTTTGGCGATATAGCGGTAATGTTGACCTCCCATTTAATTGAAGAGAAAGTAAAAATAATTGTAATTTGATTAATTACTTTTTAATGTAATCGACTCCATCCCTGAATTACGTGAAAACCATTTTCAAGAGAAATACATGTAACCTCATTAGTTAACTACTTTAAACAAAAAATAAAAACAATACACAGAATTTTACTAAAAACACGTATATTCAAATGAAAATAGGATAATTTAAATCTGACAATTTTGAAAACACGCGCAGTTCGATGATTTTGTTCAAAGTACCTGTTTCTTGGGTTCCTTGAGTTACATGCACACTGATAAATGTTCGTATAATATACAAGTATGCATTCTGGCTTTTTCACAATGCATTCCATAATTTAGACACCAGTGGCTACCGTACTCCATTCGGATTTCCTCCGGACATGCAACCATATCCGTAGTAACAGTAATGAAGCGGATCATTTTGCGGACGGATCCAGGTTTCCAGTATATACCTTATGGTTTTTTGAAATATTCAAACTGCTTAAATTAATCTATCAAATACGATTGCGCACTCTTTTAACATCGCTTGACTTTCCAATGCAACCATCTCCTTCGTACTTTCTGATTTGTTTGAACCGTCTACGATGGACCTAGGCCCGTTACGTAATGTCGCGTTTAGTTTGATGTCGAGGGAGTGACTATGCAAATGACCATGACTCAAGACATTTACAGACACTTTCTTTCGTTTGTAAGGAATTTATTATACAGAGAGGCGTTGCTGTCTCGTCGCTGCGCGACTCGACTGCCACGCCTCTCTGTACAATAAATTCCTTACAAACGAAAGAAAGTACTGTAAATATAACTCATTACACAAAATAAACGAAATAAAGTACTAAAATGAGAAATGGATGAATCGATGAATATGCGGAATGAATTAAATTGAATAAATAAAATAAACATATCAATCCTGAATAAAAGTATTTTTCTAAAGAAAAAGGGGGAGGGGGCACACCCAGAAAAGAAAATACTGACTCAGAAATGTTTTTGGTAAGTAAGAATTATATAAAAACGGTAAAAGTCTGAGTCGCCAAACCTGATTTAAAAAAAAATAATTTTAGAAAACAGGGAGGGTTATTAACTAATGTATATGCTTTTAAGAACTCAGGGAGAAACTTGCTTCTAGAGACGTTCCCTTTCTACATTCGCCCATAAATATATTGGATATTTGAAATAGGAACTTTGTAGTGGTAATATTACAAAAAAAAAGAAAACAAAATGCCTAAAATGGAATTCACCATATCTTAACTTAGGATATGCCTTAGATGCTTTGTCATACACCATAAGTACTTAAGACGTATCCTAAGATATCCCTAATTTAGCATTTATTTGACAGTTCTAAGAAATGTATAAGAATATTAAGTCTGTCGATAACCTGTAATATACGTAATAAGTCTCCTCATGCTCCTGTGCTAATTAAAAAAGTACCAAACGACTTTTAATGAAAATATTTTTTAAATGGGACAAATAAACATTGATATCCCAGACTTTCAAAGGAAGCGGGGGACAATTCCGGAATTCTACTTAATTGTGTTGCACAGTGAGGAAAATTTCAGCTTTAGTTGAGATAGATTTTTGAGCTATGTTTTAGTGAAACTTGTGATAACTGCGTAGATGATTTTTTTTTCAAAAATTTTTGGCCTGTAAAGTACCATATGCTAATGTTGGGACGGGAACAGGATAAACACGATAGAGACTGGGGCGTTTGCGATATTTTTAGATATTTTATACCAAATACAAAAAATGACTTTCACCCCTTCTGGATTAAGAACCCCCTCACAGCGAGTAAAGATGTGTTTATTAAAAAAAATCATCTATTAATACTGTGAAAGTAATGCATACTATTGAAAAAAATATATAACACTATAAAATAATAAATCTATTCTATCTATGAAATGAACTATGTTTACTGTTAATGAAAAAAAAAATATATCAAAGAACTCGTTTTGATCTAAAATGAGCAGATGTAAATAATAGTTGTTCACCTGATATCTCTGTCCTCCAAGCATCATATTTTCCCACGTAGATTTCTACGAAAGAAAGAAAAAAATATAATACCTGAATCGCTAGAAATGTGTCAAGTAGACATTTAAATAGTCTAATTGTACTCTTAAAATTGATGCTGGAAAAAAAACCAATTCACCCCCCCCCCTAATTATTTTTAAAACAAGAAATTAGGAGAACTGATCACCCCCTTTTAATATGGTGAGAGTGGGGGGTTGAGGTCTTTCGAATTCGGATGCTATGATCAAAGGTACATAAAGTAAATGTAACAGTTCTGTTCGGAAATTAACGCGAAGGTGAGGGGTGGAGTTTAAGAAAGTAATAGAGGAAGCTTAAACTGTTATGAAACAAACGAATTTCATGAGCAGTCAGCTAAAATATTATTTGTAGACCGACAGATAAAATATTCTATTTCTATCTGAAACCAACCGGCTATCCTTACCTACAGATCATGAATATATCTAAACTCATTTTTCTATTTCGGAATTGATTATTTAAATTCTATTACATATGGATTATGGATCTTGGGTGTTATTTTCAATTTCCTTCTGCGCGTTGTTGCCAATTTGCTCTTGGGTTTTGTTGTGAAGTTGACCTTGCGCATTTTTGTCACTTTGCTCATCTGTCTTGTTTGTGATCTGTTCTTGAGAATTGTGATGAATCCGCTCAATTGTATTAAGTATCTCATTTTAATAAATGTATCATTTGAATTGATGAGAAAATCAACATCACATGAAATGTATATGTAAATTTTAAGGTAATTAAACTTTTTTTTTTAAATAATGTCAGAAATATTTGCACAAAATAAATCACCTCGAGATCCTCTCCTCCCGTCTTCCAACAACGTCTCACCCTCAACTTCAAAAAGAAGAGATGTACAAAGTTCAGAAAATGCCTTAAGGTAGCACTTATGTCCGAAAAGTCTTGGTTACAAGATTTTCAAACTTTTCATAATGATCAATTAGCACTTGCTTATCAATCAGTTAAAAGCACATACCATGTTTCTTTGTTATTAAATGAAGTACAACCTGTTAAACAATGAATGGAAATTACATATTTTGACTTCACAATTTCGGGGTACTTTTCATGCAAAGAAGACAAAAAATCACGAAATTAAATGTGAAAACATCGTTGTTTTTTTGTTTATTAATTGAACACTATTAAACAATATTTTAAGAGAATAATATTTTTTATTAATTTGACATGAAAGATAAGTCCACATTTATTAAAGAAAAAACTATTGGTAAATGAATTCTATTTATTTGCAGTCAGTTATCCACTCAAAATTTGTATATAACTTCCAAAAGTCTTTGTGAGGATGTTTTCAATCATTTATATGATGAAGAACATACCCAATTGATTACAAAAAGTGATTGAAATGCTTACCTTCCCCAAACTATTACAGATAAGTAATAATCTACTGTTACGTTTTTCTATCCTGTTTGCACGTACACAGGATTTAATAATTAATTGATAGTTTGGGATGAGAATGTTAATACATGTACATTGTATTTATGAAAAAATAATCATTGTAATTAGTTTGAATTAAAGTCCATTTATTTCAAAATGCCTTATTTTCTACATTATTTATTGAAGCTGTAAAGTACGAGAAAAAGTAGCATTGAATTAATTATGGAGTCATAATGGATCCAGCACAGGCCAAACAATTCACTAGATATGGTACGCGGTGAAATGCGACGTAGTTTCTACGCTAAAAGTTCAAAGATATATCTTATATAATTAGACATACAAACTTTGCCAATTATCCTCACCAGATTCAATATTATTCCAAGAGAATGACATGCTTAGTTTGCCTTTTTGTTTCCGATTTTTTCTTTTCCTCAAAAGGACAACAGCAGTTATCACGATAACGACAAGTATAAACACACCAGCCAGACCGCTTACAACCTCTGCTGCATATGATTGGTCGTGTTGAGGAGCGGTTGTTGTGTTGCTGGTAACAGTTGTAAAAAGAAGCATTATTATGCAAGGCTGATGTCAATCCTTTATGAAAACCCAAAGTGTTTTTTTTCCAAAATCACAGTTTTAGGTTTAAGGCACGCAGCACAGTTAAGGTTACAAAAAGGAGGCGGAGCCTAATTTGTACGGGAAAACTTGACTATGACATCATACACAATATACGTCATACAACATTTCTTTAAAATATCACAAAATGAGTGTATCGGCTAATTTATCAGTTAGAAATCATCAAACTACATAAAAACTTACTACAGTGTGTTGTTTTGTCGATAGTTAAATCCCACATAACAAGTTATAAACAAGTCACTGATCGTAAGACACTTGTCAATATGACGTCATTTCTTACAACGTGACGTAGTTTGTATGCAGAGAGAGCCAGATCAAGTAATATTTTCTCAACAAAATATGAATTCTTTAATTATATAAAATATTATTTACAGATATTCTATTGACCAATCACTTGAATTTAATGTCTTCTTCACTATCTTATGAATTATATTTTCTGTACTACATTACATATTTAATTAAATCTGCCGTATATTTGTATGCAAGTACATCGGAGTGTAATGAGGGGTTTTAATAAATCGATCTAGTGCAAGGGCATACTCTTTATGGCTCAAAGTAAGCTTTTACATTTCAACTATAGAACTATTAAGGTATCTGAAAAGTGCTGCGATCCTGATAAAATCTTAAAAACAATTTAATAATATCAATATTTCACGCCGCTGACCAGCAAAAAATATTGCATCCGGTCATACAAGTATAATTTTAACAATGAAATTGCAGAATTTAGACAGGATCGCAACACTTATTAGAAACTACAATGCGTGTTGAGAATATTTATATACTTAACTTGGAAATGTTACTTATTTAACTTGGTTATGCCCTTGCACTAGTGATTTTTATATGTAACATCAAAACTTCAAGTCAATGTGCCAAAATCGCGTTACTGCCGCATCACGTGACTAGTCTTAATATAAAATATAATCGTCCTCGATATGTAGTTATTTATCATTATTACAATTATCGGAAATAAATAATGTACTAAAAATAATCGCCATCCTGATTACGAATACATTTTAAAATACAAAATTAAGTCGCTATTTCAATTGCACACCTTTACTGTACTGCGCACGTGAATCGTGGAGTTCCACCAAAAAAGTTCAGTACATAGATTATGATTGTAATGGGAATGGAGATTACTAAATTGTGTCCAGAACCATTTCAGTTTTTCGACAATAAACATAAATATGATTTAATTAATATATAATTATATGAAGGTCAATACTACCATTAGTTTCGACTTATTTCTCAACTTGAATTTCATCAGAGTTGACAGCAATGTTCAGATATTGCTGATTCATGATAAACCAATGTCAGTTTAATGCAATATTAAAGAAACTGAAAGCTGAAAAATATATTTCTAAAACGTAAAAGAATGTGTGACATCTAAGAATAGTTGAAGAAAGTTTCAGCTAGGTTAAGTACATGTAAGTACAGGAAAATGAAAGTTTTCAAAATAAAAATCACAATATAAATACATGCATATCATTAAACATACTTTAAATAATTGTACATATCTGTATGCTAATCTAGATCTGTATGCTAATCTTAAATCAACAGAAATTTTATAAGATATTCCTTGCTCTTAAAAGTTAAGTTTAATTTCAATTACATGTAATATTGTATTAGCAAAAAAGAGTAGAATATTATAAAGAGAGGCGCAAAGATAATTGGACAAAAACATTAAGGCAAATAAGATGCCAATGATATGAAACAGATGCTTAGTGAAAAGGGCAAAAAAAAAAACCTGAAGCTTCATCGAAATGACATTCATATTAATCCTTTTATTGTAAATACGGGACATGGTTTTTTTTTTACATTTGCGAATGCTATTTGTATGTATTTAAAGACTTGCACTTTGGCAATTGGATCGAAGAACTGCACATTAGGGAGGTAGAAATTTTAAACATCATGTATTTGTTCTCATTTTATTACGTATTACGTCACCAGTTTTAGTGATGACAAGTTTTCTACATGTTTATAAAACGTTAGTAAAAACTTGTTCAGAGCCGTAGAAATAAAAACAAAAATTAGCTAATTGATGTGTGAAAATAGGATTGATTTACATCGTATGGGACGTTAAAATTCATAAGCACTTTAATTATATTATCTTATTTATTTTGTTAAGCGTCAAAAATCTGCTATTAGATAATTTAAACAAAGACATGTCACATGTCATTAAAATCTCAACAGTCCTTAAATGTATTTGTGTTAGTCAAAATAAATGCAAAAATACGCGTAAAACTTAAAGATAACAACGTTTTTATCTAAGAAATCCTTAATGGAATTCTTCTTTATAGAAATTTCTCTTTGCTTTCTTTTACTCGAACTTATTTTATATAACAAAGAAATAAAGAATTTAAGGAAAATCTAAAAAAAAAAAAAAAAAAAAAAAAACAGTCGTAGCAAACAATTTTGAAGCATGGGTAGCTGGATTTTCCAATGCTACAACTGTTACTTTAATCCTTCTTGCAGTTTTTCCAAAAGGTAAAATTTATTGGTTTCTTTGTGCAAAATAAACCTAGACTTGAATGTAGATATATTTGCATCTATTTCTAAAGGTAATGAAACTCTTCCTGGTATTGCTCAAGCGCCACCTCATTTGTTATGGGCACCCCTTTCCCGTTAACTTGGTTATAATTGGCAAAATGTCTGTTTTGTAGACGTTTATTTTCCGAAACGAGATGGGTCATTGGAGTACACATCTAGTAAAATGAGAATCAGCCGATCCGAAATTAGTACATATTATATAAGTGCGATTTTGAAAACTTCCATGAATTAACACTCATTTGTAAAAAAGTTTAAGGTTCACCTGTCCTTGCCCATTCGCAATTGAAACGATTTTATAGATAATATTTGTTTTGATAATTTTAATTATCTTTCACTTTATTTAAGGTACGGTTAAAACACTTTAAATTTCACCGTGATTCCTGAAAAACTTGAAGACCTATAATGTTTACAGCTAGCCGAAACCGGGCAAACGAACACCACACACTTTTCGATCAAAATGACGACAAATAAAATTTAACTTGAAATATTTGAAAATTAAAAAAAAAAAATGGTCTGGACAACAGTTATACAAACATTAATATTAACCAAATACCATATTTTTAAAGTTTAGAATTTCTGCAGTAGGTATTTAACATTTAATAATATACTTAATAATAGATACATGTATGTGAATGCCTTATAAATCAGTCTACTTTAGTATCAAAAATAAAATTACATATTGTTTATTTTCTTTTATTTTATTTAATCTTAAAAAATGTAAAATGAAAATTAATTTTCCATAAAAATATAAACTTACTTAATTGGACATGAGGATTCTGCAAAATAGCAATTTTGTTCAGTATTGATGCCTTGACAAGCAGGATCTAAATTAATAAATGAGCAAAATTTAGATGATTCAATAAATTAACCCAAAAAATTGTAATAATTCCAATTAAGAATTGTTTTTTATTGTAATTTGAAGCTTAATGAAATATTAAAAGAAAAAAAAAACTTTGAACTTACATTGGTATATCTCATTGCTTCGATAATATTTCCTCGGACAGCCCGATGAAAATCTACTGCAGTTGAAGTTAACAAGTTTTTGTCCGTCAGTTTCCAAACAGTAACCTTAATTGTATAATAAGTGGAAAAGTTTATTTGTAAAAGTGAATCAAAACAAATAGTCTGGAGAATAAAGAAGAAAGTGCCATAAATGTATCAATTGACATTTTAATCAGATGTCTCCGAACTCACCTTGCATCCACTTGATCAGAAACAATCTTTCGTTAAATGTATTTTGAATCATTTCATACCTTTGTTAAAAATTCCAATTGTATTTGATAATAAATAATGTAAGTTTTCCATATTTTCTGCTTTGAATTATAGTTCATGAGGCCTGTTTTACAAGAGATCTTACGACAAAGACTAACATTTATTCTGCTTATGAATTCCTTATTTGCATTTGTTTGAAAATGGTTTTTATCTTTTAATAAGTAAAAAAAAATCATGCTAGTAATTTTAAAATCTACCATTAATTTTGAAAATATTTACAATCAATTAAAGTTTTTGGTCATAGTCGTAAGTTCTTTTGTAAAAGATGCTCATTTTTATCAAATATTCTACAATCATGAAACCACCATAATTTTCGTGTATCTTTACATTTAAGAGCGTTGTACAAAAGTTTATTATAGTAAACAATAGTAAATATTTTGTATGAATCTTAAGTCTCGATCTGTCTTGAATATTTATATCCCTTATATTTTCAAGTACTTAACATTGCATAACAAAAAAAAAAAAACTTTTTCAGGAAATATGGACTGTAATTGCAAATTCATACAAAAGTGTTTGTGTTTCACGGGGAATGGGGGGAAAAACCCAGTTATGTCTTCACCAATTTCAAGGCTGTTTTCAACTAAAACCTTGCATCTTATTAATATATATATATATATATATATATATATATATATATATATATATATATATATATATATATATATATATATATATATATATATATGCATTTGCCTTACACATAAGAAAAGGTTTTATGGACAATTAATCCTATTCGGAACTATTTTAAATTAAGGCGATGCTTGAATGGCCGATTTCAATAGAAAATATCGTTTACCCACCTTTTTTCAAGAGCTATAATTAAGGGTATTTTACATTCTACATGTACCGTTGGTAACAAAATAAATAAATCAGTCACCAGAGATTTTATTGCAATATTGCTATAAATATTGAATTCAATGGGTGCAAAATGTAAGCGTGCTTAGCTCTTTAATAGCAAAATATTAATTGTATTAATTTCTTAATTATTTTAACAGTGTAAAAGATTTTTTATATTACTTTGAATAGCTTATTATTGTAGTGTTAAGGGAAGTAACTCTAATTTGTGTTGTGTCACTTGTGTGTAAGAGTTTGTGTGCTAGAGTTATGGTTCGTAGTGTGGGTCAGGGTCAGTGTGTATCCGGCATGAGTAGTGCGTGCATGGACCGTCAGAGTGGAAGCATGTGGTTATATACCTGTATACATGAATAAACTGGTAAAACCTTGATTCAATTCGAGTATTCTTCACTGGCGACGAGGAAAACGAAAACTACAAGATGGCTACACTAATAGAACTCAACGGAGTTGGAAAATTTGATCCAAATGCTGAACCGTCACAATTAAATCAAGCATGGAAAAGGTGGCACCGAAGTTTTGAGCTTTTCGCTGTTGGAAAAGGGGTGAGTGACGCTGAACAAAAAAAGCATTACTTTTGCACTGTGCTGGACCCGAAGTTCAAGACATTTTTTATACATTGAATGTTGAACAAGCAGGTGACAATGACAATGTGTATACGTTAGCTGTGAAAACGTTAGATAAACATTTTGAGAATAAAGTCAACGTTCCGTATGAACGATATATTTTCAGGAAAATTCTGCAAACTGAGAGTGAAACAGTAGAACAGTTTATCACAAAATTACGGCAACAGGCTGTGTATTGTGACTTCACAAATCAGGATGAGCAAATTCGGGATCAAGTGATTGAAAAGTGCAGGTCTCACAAGATAAGAGCCAAGTTGTTAGAGAAAGGAAAAGACTTGACTTTAGAGCAATTGAGGACCATAGCAGCTACATTTGAGATGACTGAAACACAGGCTAGGCATATGGACACTGAAATTGTGGCGTCAGTAAACAGAATTCAGGGACATCGTGAAAAAACTGACAAACAGAAACACAGATTTCAGGACAAGAAGTGTTTTCGTTGTGGACGAGAGGGGCATTTTGCAAAGGACGTATCGTGTCCTGCTCGGAATAAGGAATGTCGGAAGTGCGGAAAAGTTGGACATTTTATTAAATGCTGTCAAACAAAGAAACCAGGAAAAAGCAAACCAAGTAAAGGTGGGAAGATACACAAAGTGGACTATTCTGAAGTGGATTCCGACTCAGACGTATACGTGTTCAGTCTAAAAACAGGACATACATCATCAGACAAAGTAAAAGTCAGCCTAGGAGGAAATCCTGTAGAATTTGTCATTGATAGTGGTGCATCAGCTAACATTATTGATAAAGAACTCTGGGAACATCTCAAGAAGAACCGTATCAAGTGTAAGTCAGAGAAAAGCGATAAAAAACTTTTTGCGTATAGCTCTACAGAACCATTGAAACTATTGGGTAGATTCAGAACGCAAACATCAATTCCGGAAAATGGTAAAAGTGGAGAAGAGGAATTCTATGTGCTAGATGGTAAAGGACCAGCGTTACTAGGAAAAGACACGGCAATGAATTTAGGTGTTCTTAAACTCGGAGTAAACACAGTTCAGCCAGCTGATATTATTCATGACTATTCTGAGTGTTTTCAAGGTATTGGAAAACTGAAAGACTTTAAGTTGAAGTTACGTATTGACAAGAATGTGAAGCCAGTAGCTCAAGGGATGTACAGAATTCCGTACAGTTTGCGAGATAAAGTAGGAGAACAGTTGGACGAACTTGAGTCTCAGGATATCATTGAACGAGTTAATGATCCTACACCGTGGGTCAGTCCAGTCATAATTGTACCGAAACCCAATGGTGACATTAGATTGTGCGTCGACATGAGACAAGCCAGTGCTGCCATTATTCGAGAACGGCATCCTATTCCGACAGTGGATGACATACTCTACATGGTGAATGGTAGCCAAGTGTTTAGTAAGTTAGACCTTAGAAGTGGATACCATCAAATTGAGCTGGAAGAGTCGTCAAGGGAGATCACTACATTCGTTACGTACAAAGGTCTCTACAGGTATAAGAGACTGATGTTTGGTATTTCGTCAGCTCCAGAGAAATATCAGCAAGTGATTTCGCAAGTGTTTCATGACTGTGAAGGAGTACAGAATATATCAGACGATATCGTAATCTATGGTTGTGACAAAGCAGAACATGATGAGCGACTTCGCAAAGCCTTACAGAGACTCAAAGATAAAGGTTTGACACTAAATCTAAACAAGTGTGAGTTTAGGATGAACAAGATAACGTTCATGGGACACGTCTTATCAAAGAATGGTATTGGACCAACTAGTGAAAGGATCAAGTCGTTACTCAATGCTAAAGAACCAACAAATGGATCCGAAGTGAAAAGTTTCCTCGGACTTGTAAACTTTAGTGCTCGTTACATACCAAATCTTGCTACTGTGGCAGAACCGCTCAGGAGATTGACAAAGAAAAATGTGAAGTTTGTCTGGTCAGCCGAACAGAAGAAAAGCTTTGACACTTTAAAGAGTTGTTTGTCAAATGTGAAAACTTTAGGACATTACAGATTAGATGCAGAAAAAACTCAGTTAGTGACAGATGCTAGTAATGTAGGCCTAGGAGCAGTTTTACTTCAAGTCAACAAAGGTGAAACACGGGTCATCAGTTATGCCAGTCGTACGTTGTCAGCGGCCGAACGCAATTATTCGACAATTGAGAAAGAAGCTTTGGCAGTCGTATGGGCATGTGAGAAGTTCCATATCTATCTCTACGGGGTGGATTTTGAATTAGTCACAGATCACAAGCCATTAGAAGTGATTTATGGAAGAAAATCCAGACCTAATGCAAGAATTGAACGATGGCTATTAAAACTTATGGCTTACAACTTCAAAGTACGTTATTCACCTGGACATCAGAATATCGCAGATGCGTTATCTCGTTTGGTGGATAAGACACATGTAGAAAACAGTAATTCAAAAGACACTGAGCAATACGTGAAATTTATTGCAAGGGAGGCAACCCCTCAGGCACTGTCGACTCGAGAAGTAGAAGAAGCTTCAAGGAGAGATGAAGAACTCGTCAGAATCCGAAAATTCATCAAAGAGGGAAAGTGGGAGAAATCATGTGTTGATTATTACCCATTCCGAGATGAACTTTGTTGGATTTGATACGTGGTTTTACGTGGATCCAGAATAGTGATTCCAAGAAATCTGAGGAAGCAGTGTGTACAGTTAGCTCACCAGGGTCATCTAGGAATCGTTGGGACGAAACAGCAGTGACGTACTAAAGTGTGGTGGCCTGGGATGGACAAGGAAGTGGAGAAGTATGTGAAATCGTGTCACGGATGTCAGAATACCAGTGCGTTTCCGAAACCGGAACCAATTAGTCCTACTCCATTACCAACAGGGCCATGGCAAGAATTAGGTATTGATATTCTTGGACCATTAACATCTGGACAGTACGTGTTAGTGGTTGTTGATTATTACAGCAGATACTACGAGATTGAAGTTACCAAGGATATTACAAGTGAGAAAATCATTGATTCGCTGGAGGGAATGTTTTGTCGACACGGACTTCCATTACAAATAACTTCTGATAATGGACCCCAGTTCAGATCCAAGTTATTCAAGGATTACTTGACAGATAACTGTATCAAGCATCGAGCAGTTACACCGTTACATCCGTCAGCAAATGGGGAGGTAGAACGACAAAACAGATCGTTGATGAAAAGAATTCGGATTGCACAAGCCGAGTCTAAGAATTGGAAGACCGAAATCCGCAAATATCTATTTGCATACAGAACGACTCCTCATACTACGACAGGAGTACCACCTGCCGAGTTGATGTTCCGTCGGAAGCTGAGAACAAAGCTACCGCAAGTGGAAAATCTACAAGAAAACGACTATGATGAGGGAGTGCACGATAAGGATGCGTATTCTAAATACAGGAACAAGCTTTACATCGACGAGAAACGTGGTGCAGTGGATTGTGATTTAGAGCTAGGAGATTCGGTCCTCTTGAAGAAAGCGGTCAAGGACAAAATGGATACGCCGTATCATGCTGAGCCATATCAACTTGTTCAGAAAACGGGAAACAGTTGTGTTGTAAAATCGCCGGAGGGAGTGTTATTGAAGCGAAATAGTGAATTTGTGAAAAAATATCAGGAACCGGAAAGTGTGTCCGATATTCCAGAGAATCCGAGTGATCTTAGTGAACCGAGTGTTGAGTCTAGTGCTAATAGTGATGATGTTCCATCTGCGGCTCCAGTAACTCCGAGCGTTAGAAGGTCTACCCGTATAAGGAAACTACCGCAACGCCTTAAGGACTTCGAACTGTGAAATATTTCTGTGTGAATGTTAATGACTGAAAGTTTTCTATATCTGGACTGTAAATTGTAAATGTTTTCTAATAATATGTGGGGACAATAATTTCTTTCAGTAATTTATTTATTTTGAGAAGTGAAAAAGTTTATTCTTAGAAAAGGGGGATTGTAGTGTTAAGGGAAGTAACTCTAATTTGTGTTGTGTCACTTGTGTGTAAGAGTTTGTGTGCTAGAGTTATGGTTCGTAGTGTGGGTCAGGGTCAGTGTGTATCCGGCATGAGTAGTGCGTGCATGGACCGTCAGAGTGGAAGCATGTGGTTATATACCTGTATACATGAATAAACTGGTAAAACCTTGATTCAATTCGAGTATTCTTCAATTACTTACCTTGTTCTATTATACCCATGATCCCACCGTAGCACAATTCGATCAGGCCTGTTTTGTCAATGTAAGGGACACAGATGTACTGATCATTTCCATATCGATCCCTACCACAACCCAGCCTGGTGGAGGATTCTAAGACCTCTGTGATGTTATTTGGACAGAAGTCCACAAAGTTTTCCATTTCTTTTAGCGAAATATTGAAATTCATAATAAATTCTACAATTTTCTCAATATTATTATTTATATAAAGTAATTAAAAAATAAATAGTCATATTAATATATGAAAGGTGAGTTGTTTTTCTCACTTCGGATATCCAGCGCTTTTGAAATATCATCGTCATTATAATGTGTCTCTTGTAAATCGTATGCCAATTTTGAAAGAGTACTCACTTGGTCAATAAAGAGGTATCCAGGCCCGTAGGGGATGCCTAGTCACAGGAACAGAATTTGGTAGATGCATACCTAATTACAAACAAGAAATCAATGTCGATACATGTGAAGCATTCAACATTGATAATATACAATTTGATTACCTTGAAACATACCTCAATAATTGTATGATACAAATGGTAAATAATAATGATCATAGATTTTAAACTGCTTAAATGTTTTTATAAGGTCAAATATTTAAAGGGTCTAGACAGTAGGTCCATTTTCAGTGGACCCTCATTTATCCGAATGCTTTGCTTCCCGGTCATTTGTCCTGATATATGAAGCATCCGGATATCTGAATCACCAATTAAACAAGACAAAATAACATTTAAAAATTTTGTTCCGATGAAAAATTGTCCGGATACTGAAGCATCCGAATATCTGGCGTCCGGATATCTGGCGTCCGGATATCTGAAGGTCTACTGTATTTTTTTTCTACAATGAATGGTAAAAAAAATCTCCAAGGAATTGTGATGCCCCTAAATGACTTTTTAAAAGATATTTATCACAGTTTTTGATGCTGCTGAAAGTTTTATCCAATATAAAAAAAATAATAAGTTTCAGAGTATTTGATGATTATTCCTAATTCTACTACGATTATTGCAGACATCAAAGGAATGCTCCGAACCTTTTTTTCCAATAATCATGAACGCCTTCAAAAACTTATCAGAACAGAAAAACATATCAAACCCGAACAATTCAAATGTATGTTTGGCTGTAGAATTAAATACTTGTTTAGACCACATCGATGTGTTGTATTTTGTATTATAAACAGTGTAAATTGCATCAGACAGATAATATTTATAACCAAATAAATGCAGGTTCCTCGTCATAAACGTTTGAGATTATTCCTTAGTGACGATAGAAAATGTAGACGCGCATTCAGTGGAATACATATTTTTCATTGAGTTGGAAAAATGACATTATGAAAAAGATTTATATGAACATATATGCATGTAACCTATAATTGAAAACAAGAAAAAGTGATGCAAATGCTAACATCTACATGTTAATCTAATTTGAACTGTACACATTGGTCGCCCTCTCTTTACATGCTCTCTAATATGAAATCAGAACCCCGTTTTTATAATGGATAACAATAGACCATAATAATTCTTATTGTTTTTAAGATTTTACTAAGAACGGCTTCACTAGAAAATAAATAAACGTTTTGGTAACCTTGATAAAACGTAACTGTTTAATACCCAGGTACTTCTAAACAACCCTTATCTTGAAAAAAAAAATGCAACATTTGATTGGTTTTATAAGAGAGTGGGAATGATTTATTAAGTAAAACTTGTATTGTACTTTATAAATTTCCAAATGAAATTCGATATAAATGTCTATTAGAAAATAAGATTTATAATCAGTGACAAACGGACCCAACATATACATATGCATGTAAAAAATATATTTAGGTGTGCACTTTTAAAAGCCTGTTATACATATAGTATAGTATTGCAGTTAATTGAGAAATAGATTCCTTCCCTCAATGCTCTGTCTTTCAAAGACTATATATAAGCATATTTTGCCTCTTTCCTTAGCCAATCTTTTGCATTTTCCAATTGTTAAATCCTTAATTTTGATAGAGAAAATCTAAACCTTATAATCTAAAACGAAAGTAGATTTATCATCACTCTGTATAGTTAATTTAAAGTTTATCACATATATAGATATTCGAGTAGTGATATCTTTATATTTAATATACCTTCTACAATCATCCAGAGACCAGTAATTTATAAATATCTTCTTTCATTGCTCCAAAAAGACGAGTTTATCCTTTGTGTATGGTTCGATGCATCAGAAGTAATCTTTACCTAGTTTAAATATCCGGGTTACCTATTTATGAAAATAACACACCTGCCTTTCTACAATGCATACCTGTTAAATTGAATAGGCGTAAAACTATTTCGTTGTTTACAGACTGTGTAGGGCTTAGCTATAAATGAGAACGTATTGAAAGAATGAATAAAGCCATTTTAGCAACAACAAAAACAGAATTGAAATAAACAATAAATATGCAAATCTTAGCTCATTATTTATACTTCTGACCTTTACCATTGGTCTTGGAATGAAATTCGTGGTAAATATCTAAGAGAAAAAAAATGATTGAGAGTCGAAAATTCTATTTCGCGGGGGGGGGGGGGGGGGGTATAGCTTTCTTTTTCAGTGTCAACTATTTTTAGTATCAATTCTAATACTACTTTTTCGGTACATACATGTAACTAAGAGTGGGGGGGGGAACCTAGCTCCCAATTAACATTTCCTATAGTATAAGTAAGGTTGGGAAAAAAGTGGGGAGGGGGGCAGCCCCCCCCCCCTGTTGCTACGCCCCTGATTTAAGAAAACTGTAGGTCGAGATTTATATTGAAACTATGTTTTAATCTTTGTATTAACTTTTATGATCAATTAAACTTAAAAAGTTTTAAATTCCTCAAAATATATCCCTGAAACTGGCTTACGTCTCCAATTAATCCAAAAAAAAAAAATAATAAAATTCGTTAATGATTCTATTAAATTATGTGTTCAAATATGTGTTTTTTTCAGTATATATGCAATGTTTTAAACATTTTTTTATTGATTAAAGATTGTATTTTGTTTGTTTGTTTGTTACCACCCCTCTTTGAAACATTGCACTTATATAAAAACGCCACCACTTGCTGATGGAGTGCTGAAGATTTTAACCCCACTTATTGCTTCTGAGCATACTATGTTCTTTTTCGTTCTTTCTTTCTTTTTTTTTTTTGCTCCATTTAAAGAAAAATGTGGTATGCAGAGGAAATTCGAGATAATTATTTTTATTTTTTTTATTTTTTGCATCAAAACTTTTTTCCCTGCAATATGTCATTCATAAAAGAAATTTTCTTTATGTTTTAAAACACAATATCGCACTTATAATTATGTATATTAAAGCTCAGGGTTTTTTTCCCCAGATATTAGTAATTGAATGACATGCATTGAATAATTTCAAAAGCACACATGCTTGTATTCATGAACACAATCCATTCACAGACATCATATATCAATAATCTGATTATTGAACTCATTTGATTTTAATATCAGCAGAATGTGGACAAGTAAAGTAAAAGGGGCTAAAAATAATGAGCCTAAGAGTTCTTATCAATTGATCAAATTTTCAAATAGATTACAGGCCTGTAGGAAAAAATGTGAGTGGTGGGAGGGGGGCAGGCATCCATTCTCATTGAAAACTACCTGGAATATTTTTAAAAGCAAAAAAAATGTCAAATGGTCATTAACTTAGGGGACAAAAGGATTCAGTGGCTATGTTTTTATATATCGGCAGAATTAATGGGGGAATGGGGGGGGGGGTGTTTATTGGTCATAGTGTGATCAATTAAGATATTTTCTGTGAAATACTAAGGAAACACTAGCAGGAAAAGTAGATTGCTGACATAATTAAATGAAAGTGAATTATAACACAAGAATCATAGGTGTACAATACTTATAATTTATGGTTTTTTACTCATCATAGAACGAACGCTTAAGGTCTGTGCTCTTATCAGTGATTTTTTTGTCATATAAGAAAATGTTATCCTTTAGTTATCATTTCTTTAATGTTTCTGTCAAGTACATAAAATTAAACAATTCCAAATGATAATGTGGGACAAATATGAAATTGTACATTAAATGAGATTACTGTTTATGCACTTATTACATTAATATTCTATTTAAGATGTGCATTACTAAAAGCTTTTATGAAAAGATTTGAAGCAAATTGGAAGTTTGATTTGCAAATTATTGACAAGCAAGTTGATGAAACAAGAGTATCAGCAGTCTCGTTAAAAGTCATAATTTTGTAAGTTCTTTGGTCGATACAATGACCTTGTCAGCAAATTATCATTGAGTCAAATGCTGACTGACGTTTTTCATAATAACTGTTAGTCCATTATTTATACACTGAATTGACGACGGATTTTTTTCCGTTATTTCCTGATCATGACAACGAGCACACGGCGGGTGTAACCGGTCGGCAGGGGATGCTCACTCCTCCATGGCACCCGATCCAACCTCTGATGTTTCGGAGGTTCATGTTTGCTCTGCTCTTATTTTGTATATTGTTTAATGGACTTTGAGATTGAATATTGTTCGTTATCTCCATATCCTTATTAGAGAAACACCGACATCTTACGAACGAACGTAACTTTCCCTAACTTCCCGTATCTCGATAGTTTTCTCGGGACCAGTGATTGTACCCATATAAAATTTAAAATCGAAAAAAATAAGTATATGTGTAAAATAGAACGGATAGTGTTTTAACTACTTTGTATTTGAAAATTGCTCATGTGAAATGTTTTGTGATCACTTACAATGTTTTAAAGAAGCGAACAAATGGAAGAAAATACACAGTAATACTTAAACTGTAGACGGATTAGGAAACACGTATGCCATGCTTCAGTGATTAAACGTATACAAACTACTCGTATTGTGTGCCTTGTTCATATGGGGAAAGGTTACTTTTTACAGCTTGAAAAAAATAAATCCGTGCAATCAAGTAAATAGGTAGTTCGCTTTATAAAGTGTCTTGTATTGAGAGAGAGAGAGAGAGAGAGAGAGAGAGAGAGAGAGAGAGAGAGAGAGAGAGAGATATTCTTTTTTAAAGTTATTAAAATATTACTTCAAAAAAGAAATAAACGAGCATTCATGGTAGACAGTATCTTCTTATATGATTATTAAATGGCGATCTTAACTGAATTATCTTGGGCTGCTTTTATTTTATAAAATATATAATATGTAACTATGGTGTATGGTGGCATATTTCTGCCCCTTGTGTGCAAGTTATTTTTCTATCAAATATGTCGACATGCAAGACAAATATGTTGACATGCAAGATAGTTATGTCAACATGCAACATAATTATGTTGACATGCAAGAAAATTGCAATCAAATAAATATTATTCAAAAATCTTCAAAAATCTCAAATATCGCCCACATGTGACTTTTAACATGCTAGATGATACTTATCTATTTTAAATAAATATGTTGACATTCAACTTATTATGTTCCCCAAACGAAGTTGGGGAACATATTGTTTTTACTCTGTTTCTTATTATTATTATTCTTATTATTATTATTTTTCTTCCTGGGAAAATTTTGTCCGCGAGTGATCTTGTAAACTACACATTCGACTTAGGTGAAACCTTTTTAGGGTAAGTAGGCATGTTATGTAGATTTGCGGAATCAAGGTCATTTTGCGCGCACGTGCTTGCAAGAGCGCGCACGTGCAAAACTTGAAATGACCAATATATAATGGATATAACCGTAACTTTTCTATTTTTAAACAAAATGTTTTGAAACTCATAATGTAAGGATATATGAGTAGTATGCACAAGATGTCATGGTCAAAATAGCAAGATCGCACGAGCAAGCACGTGCGCTTCGCTCTGATTGGCTGAAACTAAAGTCTCAATATCTTTCTTGTTTTTTGATAAAATCATTTGAAATTTTGAACATAGTCAGTCATACATTAGGGAGATCTACAGCCCGTATTAAAAAAATATCATGAAAGCATGTGCATGCACGTGTGCTTGCAAGAGCTCGCACGTGCAACACGAGAAATGTCTAATATAATTGATACAGACGTAACTATTTAAATTATTGATGATATGCTTTAAAACTCATATTAGAAGTATATATTAGAAGCATAGACAAGATGACATGGTCAAAAAAGCAAGATCTCACGCGCATGCACGTGCGCTTCGCTCTGATTGGCTGAAACTTAAGTCTCAATATCTTTCTTGTTTTTTGACGAAATCCTTTGAAATTTTAAACATAGGCATGTATTAGGATATCCTACAATAATATATATAGCAATTATCATGAAAACGCGTGCATGCACGTGCGCTTCAATCTGATTGGCTTATGCTTTAAATAGCTATAACTCCCTTGATTTTCAACCAAACAGGATGGGATTTGGAACATTGATAGATATAATGGACTTCTACAAGAATATATGGTCAACATGCACATGGATACATGTGCATGTACGTGCGCTGCAATCTGATTGGCTGAATCTGAACAGCTATAACTCCCTTGGTTTTCAACCAAACAGGGTGGGATTTAGAACATAGATAGATGTAATGGACTTCTACAAGAAAGTATGGTCACCATGCTCATGTGAGCGCGTGCGTGCACGTGAATTGAGTAAAATAAAAAATACACTTGAATTAGCGTATTTTTAAATACTTTTGGATCAAATACTTTGATATTTAGTATATTAAAATCTATAGATTGTTAAGACAAGATTATATGGTCATTACGCACGTGCATTCACATCCGCACGCGTGCAATGCTAAAATTTGAATGAAACTGGTACACTTCTGGGTAAACGTTGCTAAAGTCTCAAATGCATAGTTTGTCTTATTTAATGAAGCTTATAGGGAATATGGCACCAAAAGGGAGTTGGGGAGCGTTTGGGGAACATCTGTAACGGTCCCCGTTACAATTAGCACTAGTTTATGTTGACATGCAACTTATTTATGTTGACATGCAACTTATTTATGTTGACATGCAACTTATTTATGTTGGCATGTACGTAACTTAGTTATGTTGACATGCGAGATAAATATATTGACAGGCAACTTATTTATGTAAACATGCGGCATATTTATGTTGACATGCAACTTATAAGTTGCATCTCAACATATTTATCTCGCATGTCAATATAACAGTAGCTAAGTTTTCTATAATACCGGTATTACGTTGTTTTTTTATCTACTTCATTGGAAGGGGCGCTTATCCCAAACCCTCAACCTCGTTCCCATATACGACAGTGTGTACATGTATATCTGTTTATATGTGTGGATTATAAAAAAAGCTGAAAATAGCATTTATGTGGGGTGGTGCATTTTTCATAGTAAAGACCACACACAGAGTTATTTTGACAGAAAGTCCAATAACATTTAAAAACAATAACCGAAATTATAACTTGCTTCATTTGTAAGGAAAAATATATATTCACCATCCTGTTGTACTACACAAGAATTATTGATTCCAGAATACCGACAATAATATATACGGACTTTTAAAAGTGGGAATAATATAAAAACGTAGTTGTCATTTAGTTGTCATGGCATCCTTCAAAAGTATGCACACACATATGTCTATCCAAAGTGTTTGTAGACCAGACAACCTCCCCATTCCCACCTGAAATATATATATACAGGTGCGGATCCAGAAAAAAAATTTTCCGGGGGGGGGGGGGCACCCCAGTCAAATAAAAAAAAAACAATACCCAGAAATTTCTTGACAAGCAAAAATAATAATAATAATAATAAGAACCCCGAAAAATCTATTTTGTGGGGGAGGGAGGGGGGTATTAGTCTATGACTCTTATTTCCTAAAATCTTTTATTGTTCATACCCATTTCACATATATTCACAATTACAGGGGGGGGTGTCAGGGTTTTCCAAGGGGGCCCAATGTACCTTTTTTCTTGCTTTAGTATAATACATTTTTTAACCTAATAAATTCCATGGGGATCCTGACCCCCCCCCCCCCCCCCCAAAAAAAAAAAAAAAAAAAAACCCAAACCCCTCTCGAGATTCGTGCATGCATATATATCGGGTCCCAAGATATTCATATTTGTCTTCTTATTATAGAACATTTTACAATGTATTTCATATGAAAAATGCAAAAAGTTCATAGAAATCACTGATTTTTTAACTACAGGTGTCAATTTTGTATGTTGTAAATTTTAAAATTAATGTTATAAATGAAAAAAAAACCAAAAATATCTTTGGACCCGGATTTATATATATTTCAGGGGTTGGGGAGGGGGATAGGTCCTATGATGGCATGCTAATATGGAACTTGCTCTCAAATATCTTAAATTATGTTATAATCAATTCAATAAACTTCCATTTTTGCGGCGATCCCCCACCTATGTTGGGTAATTAATTATTTCGGTCTGTCCGTTAGTCTTATAATTCTGTCCGTCTGTTACACTTTTGTTTCGAGCAATATATCTCAAGAAGTCTTTGAGCTTTTACAGTGAAATAAAAAAAAAAGCTTTGGGTCTGGGATATTAAAGGGGGGGGGGGGTCCAGTCCACTAGCATTATATGAAGATATTTAAGATACATGTTTGTAAGAAGAAGCTTTATCAAACGACAAATTACGAACGGGCATCCCCCTGAATTTATAATATGGCTATAATACCTGTGTATAAAAGCCATAACATTTTTATTTTTCGCAGCTTATAGTATTTTGAATAAGAATTTCTTTAAAGTTTTTGTGTTTGTGCGATTTAATTTTAGACCATAACTCCTTATTGTCCCGACCGCCTTTCGTAAAGAACCCCCCCCCCCGCCAACCTTTCGACCCCTTCTAAATTAGCACATACTATTTTTTTTTCATGCCACAGAATGAAATTTTTAAAATGTTCCTTTCATTTCCCTTCTCGAACCCCTTTGCTCCTTTAAATGTCCATTGAAATGTATTGAAGCGTCACAGTAGCAACTACGAAAAAATGTGGTATTGAGGTATCTTGTGGGGATTATTTCTATCGATATCCAAATAAAATTGAAGAATGTAATAATCCAACCGTGAATACAATAGACTACAATGACTGATCCTCGTTTTTGGTTACGTTCGTTCGTAAGATGTCGGTGTTTCTCTACTATGCATCTATCACTTCAGGATAAGTGGTCAAAACTTCCCTCAGGCAAGACTTGGATTTTATTCAGAAACTGTAAGACTTTTCACTATTTCTTTGATGTTCTTTGTAGAAAAACAGCAATCATTTTTTTCATTATATTGTTGTAGTATGCATGATTTAGTCGACTTAATGTAAGAGTCCCACTGGTACCTCCGATCCTCTGAAACTCACCAATTTTCTTCAGATACTCTTTCATTCACGGAATGTAATGACTACTCTGGCTTTAGGTCAGTAATAGACAATATGAGTGTTTGGATTTAGATAATACAAGACGTTGGTTATTAAACAATGTCTAATGGAACCAAATTGAACATGAAAACTATTACGTGTACAATAACAGAGCATACATACTTTGACAAAATTATATTGAAGAAAGGTGTAAATAATAAGTTTATTTATATTTTTCAATTACTAAATATGACATATACTATTTACCACAAGGAGAAATGTTCATACACAACGTTTAGTTTCTTGAAAGATATAGAAGTCAAGGCCATCGGGTGAAAATTATAGGTCATGTACATAAGAGAGACCCTTTTCAGTTAATGTATCTGTGAAATATAAAACCTGTATTTTCATTCAATCAAAAGTTTAATTTCTGTGACAGACTGAGAGGCAAATGAGATTTTGTAAAAGTGTTTTTTTTTGCGGGGGGGGGGGGGGGGGGGGGCAGTGGATCTTAGATTCCCTCCAAATTTTAATGAATTATTGTATTTAATATGAAAATATTTTAGACATAAGGAAGGATATGGAGATAAAGAACAGTATTCAATCTCAAAGTCCATTATACAATATATAAAACAAGAGCAGAGCAGACACGGACCTCCGAAACATCAGAGGTGGGATCAAGTGCCATGGAGGAGTGAGCATCCTCTGCCAACCTGTCAAACTCGCCGTGAGTTCCTTGTCATGATCAGGAAATAACGGAAAAATCCGTCGTCAATTCAGTGTATAAATAATGGACTAACAATTAGTATGAAAAACGTCAGTCAGCATTTGACTCAATGATAAATTGTATTTGTTGACAAGGTCATTGGACAATAGAACTTACGAAGTTACGTCTTTAAACGAGACTGCTGATATTCTTGATTCATCAACTTGCTTGTGAAATATTTACCTCGTTTTAGAAATTGTTCATACGTACACTGCATGAAAAGTCGGGTTTAATTTTACCTTAAATGCGATTTAAATGCTGCTATTATTTAATGTTTAAATGCATAATATAACATATTGTGGGACCTTAAATGTTAGAAAATAATTAGCATTTAATACGAGTTTAATGAAAAATTACAAGAACAAATTTAATAAAGTTTGGCAAATTGTAAACTTACTAATATGTTTGGATTTAAGTCTGCCGTAAACAAGTATGATACCTCTAATATACAAAACATATACTTATTATTAAACATGGCCATAAAATAAAGTTTTATGGTCTTTCTACATATATACACATATAGTTTAATTTCTACATACTAGTAGTAAGTAATATACTGAAGTAATTATAAATAATTTAATATAAGAATAGAATTGTGTGTAAAATTCAAATCCGCAATAAATCAGAACACAACAGGTCAAAAATGTAGTCATTTTGGAGTCCAAAAGACTGCAAAATCTAACTAAAACTGCCCCTATTAAAACTGCTGCATGGGTTGTAAATGGCTTTTCAATTTCTCACAATAAATTATATCATACTTTGCATAAAAAAATAAAAGTTGCCAATAAAAGTTGCCCATTCGTTTTACATGTAGATTTACCGGGTAAAAAGGCACACTAAGCCAGTGACAGAGTAGCCTCACTCGCCCACAAGCAACAGCAAAAGGATCGGTCAGAGACACCACCTTTCTCTTACTTGGGTATCAAGATCTGCAACTTACTGCCAGCAAAGCTCTTTCAGCCCACCCTTATATTGTCTCCCAAGTATTTCCACAATAGATGTCCATGCACTAATTATTCAAGTTCGACTTGTAAAATACTTAATGTTGACTGAAAAACACAACACCCAAAAAATCCTTTATATCATTTGGTTATGTCAATTCAAATTTAAGGAAAAAGTATCACAATTACACAAAACAATAGCAGTTTAAAATTGTTTCCAATACATGTACCTCATTTCTGTTCCAACTGCTAGGTTTATTTCTTAGATGATTGTAATTTAACATATCCTCATTAAATCAACTTTACATTGGAATGCAAGACATTTCAGTAGTGATATTTTTAACGTAAGTGCCTTAAAATATTAAGAGTGAGCTCTTAAACATGCACATATAAAAGCACTGTATTAACATATGTACAAGTATATTTAACAATTTTTTAAGCCTTAATTACAATTCCATTTTAATGGAAAAGATTCTCGTCATAAACTCTCTTACTTCAACTTGAAGGAAACAAATTAATATTTTACTCTTGCAATTCTCATTACTCTTTCAATATCAATTGTAATATTTATAAAAATCACAATTCACCCCTTTTTTTTACTCAGAAATGTCTCTACCTCATTTGCCTATTCTATTTTTTACATCTATGACTCACTAAGCCACTGACAGAAAAGCCTCACTCGCCCACAAGCAACAGCAAAAGGATCGGTCAGAGACGCCACCCTTCTCTTACTTGGGTATCAAGATCTGCAACTTACTGCCAGCATCTTTCAGACTACCCTTGATTGTCTTATTTTTTTCCTCAATAATGTCCATGCACTTATTATTTAAGTCAGGCTTATACATATATGTAATATATAAATCAAGACTAAAATGTATGTGATTTCATACTACACAACAAACCAATAAATGTTTAAAGAATAAAAACATAACAGTTTCAATCTGTAATCAAGCATCAGAAAAAAATCAAATTTTGCTGTCAAAAATACAACACTAGCTATATTTTTTTTCCTTATCTAACATTGAATGTGTAAATTGAAGACAAGTAAAACAAGCATAACATTTGTGCAAAAAAGTAGCAACTCAGATATTTCATCTCTAATAGCCCATCTCTGTTCAATTACTATATCCATAGGGTTGACTCTTTTAGATTCTTTATTTGTCCTTTTTCTCCTTATGCTCTGCCTTGTACAGTGCTTTAATTTGCGAGTTGCACTTTTGGAGTCCTGTTCTTTGAAGACTTAATCACATTCATCAGAACGCAACTTCAGTTTTCTAATTTCATAGATAGTATTATCTTTAGAATCATTTATTATACTATGAAGACGTAATCAATATTTAAAACTGCTTCTTCTTGCTTTTTCTTCTCTTCATGCCAAGAAGTTTTCAGTTCTGGAGAAGCACATCTAGCTCCTAATTTTTACAACAAACACAGAAATAAATACCCATTTGCCTATATATACATATTATATGTGTGTTTCCGGAGTTATGCAATTGCATACATGTTATATTAAATAGTACACAAAATCTGAGTAAAATTATCATTTGACCTAGAGGAAACACAGCTCAATTTTGATTAATTAAAAAAATTACAGAAGACCACAAAAGATATGCCATTTTTTTCAAGTCTGGGTAATAAAGACAGATAATAATCTATAATTTCAGACCAGCGAGCTACAGATTATGAAGCTAATGTTGTTACACATGTAAATTGGGGACTAATGATTTTTCGCCATCTTTTTTGTTTTGGGAGCATTTTATTACTATGTTTACCTGCTTGACCTTGAACTTGTCGAAGTGTCCTTTTCTCTGCTCCTCCACAATAATTCTTTCATTTAGCAGCAAGATACTATTGATATTGTAAAAAGCTGTCACAAACAAAATATGAAAAATTAAAAACAGATATGGCTCTCCGTAGAAAGAATATACAAAAAGGAGAACACATATACAAATAGGGTATACTTATGAAGCAAGAAGATAACATTTCACACAATGAAAAAAATTCTCTGTGTCATCTAGGTAAGTGAATTACATTAACAAAAATATAATTATATGTATAGATCAAATTTATAGACGACAAAATTTGATATGAAACATACATAATGGTACCGTAGTCCGAACACATGGAATTTGAAGATTTAAAAGGTTTACGAAGACGAAAAGAATAGCATTTACAGCATTTAATATATTAAGACATACATATCTAAAGTTTCACAGCAGAAAGCTACAGATTTTATGGAAGTACATGTAAATTGGAGACTGGTGACTTTTTGCCATTTTTTTTTTGGGGGGGGGGCAATTTACCAATGTATTTACCTGCTTGACCTTGAATATGTTGAGATGCACAGCCCTTTTCTTTGTGTTCCTCCACAATATTTTATTTAATGTTGCAGAAAGAAACTACGGATAAAAAAATATGAAAAATTAAAAGCAGATATGGCATCTTGTCGAAAAAATACACAAACAGATGTATTTATGATTAGAGCAAGTAGATAACATTCATACAATAATAAAATCCTTAATCTTTGTGATCTACATGTAGTTCAGCGAATTATTTCAAAAACATATTATGATATCATATGTATTAGATTAAATTTAGAGACGACAAAAAATGATATAAAATGGATGTACATACTCGGAACACATGGAATTTAAGTGTAACAAAAATGCAAAGGATAGCATCTACAGCATTTAACATGCAAGTTATTGGGATAATGAGCAAGTTATTTAAATTTATTTAAACGAATTTATTAAATTATATTAAACGCTAATTTTCATGCAGTGGTAGAGCAAGCTCTTGCGTATCAGATCAACTCAGATATATGTACTCCGTATGCAGGTTTATTGCTGCATTTATTAAGTAAGGGAAGTTGACGATAGAAAAGTTAAACTCATCACGTTTATCATATAGTTTTGTTGTTAGGCTACCATTAAGGTCTTTTTCAAGTAAAATATCCAAGTATGAAACAGATATGTCAGACTCTGTGATGTCTTTTATCTCAAGCTCACCAGGACATATCGTATCGAGTAGATATGGAAATTACCTTTATTAATTGACAATACGTCATCGATATATCTCAATGTCGAGATGAAGGCCACAACAAGTGTTTTCTTCTTTACAGGCATAAGATTTTGCACAATTCTTTTTCATATGAATATAAAAATAGGTCCACTAATAAGAGAGCGCAATTTGTACCCATGGGAATTCCAATAGATTGTTTGAATACCTGGTCTCCGAAAACCACATAGATATTGTCAATCAGAAACTCAAGCATTTTCTTGATGTTAACTTCAGAGTACTTGTGTGTGCAATCAGAATCTTTTTTAACAAAATAATTTTGCAAATGACCAATGACCAGATAAGTAAATTTACGAGATCCATTTTTATTGAAAAAGCAGCTGTCTTTGATATCAAAAAGCCTGAATTTTAAATAATAGAGGGGAATGGTTGTGTATAATGTTGAAAAGTAATAAGTTTTTAAGCTGTTGATTTTGGTAAAATCTTGTTATTTCAAAGTGTCCAAAAGAACATATATATTTTCAAAATTAAAAGTAACTACATGTACGTCACTTAAGTTAATTAATAAGGCAAATTCTACGAAGTTGATGACATCGTGAACTATAAATAGAAATGTTTTTGATAGGGAAGAAATACATTTTTCTCGTCACTTACTGTATGAGGTATAATTTTGGTCATGTTTTTTGCCTTTTAACACTATCAAAAATTTTCTTCTGTATTAATTTTGCATATTCACAGTTCTGGTTCAGAAATTATACCATGTTCTATGAATTTTCTTCGTTATAAATTCATCCATTTAAAAGTACATATACGTGAAAAGGGTAAACATAAAACAGTGGCCAAATCTCCCCGTTAATACAATCATTGAACGTTCAACAAGCTTTGAGTGGTGGAATGATACCGTTTTAAATCAATTAATTTTTATTGACTGTCTAAAGTGTTTGTCTAGTTACACAACTAACACTCTGTTTATGAAAAAAATAACAGTTGGTATAATTATGGACTTTGACACTGTACATATTATCCTTTTCCTTATAGGCAAAATGTTTGTGAGTTTTCATTAAAAATACTGCACGTGTTACAGTAGCAAAAATACTACAGTAAACGATAGGTAACTATAGTTTACTATAATTGATCAAAGTTCAAAACTTTTCAATAAAGAAAATTAAAATTCGAAAGTTTTCATCATAGTTAATCAGGGATCCAAAGTTTTTACAGTAGTATATTAAATTTCCAAGTTTTCACTATAGTAAATCACAGTTCCAAAGTTTTATCGTTGGAACAGTTACTATAGATAACCATAGTGTACTTTAATTGATTATAGTATTTTTGTTAGGGTACACACAGCACCTTACATGTAGGGAAATGTTTGAAAACAACCATAGTACATTTGAGATTCTATCACTCATATCACACAAAGGAACAATTACTTCCTGTCTTTGTCTTTGGATATTAGAATTGGCGCTCCATAGCCAAAAGAACCGATCTCGGACCTGCCAAATATGAAGCAAACACTTTACATTTGTAGCAAACATATAACAATCTTGTCTTTTGCATATTTTTTATGACTAAATAGTTGTCAAGGTTTGAAAGTTGCTGTATTAGCCGGGGGATCAATAGTTAAATAAATAGCTAATGAATACGATTTGTTTTGGAAAAGATCTATCATAAATTTACGAAAAACCCTTATCCCAATTTACAGTGTATTTCTTTTTGATACACTCTGTGTATAACATATATAACTTTGAAATTAACCATCACGATTTTCGAGGAAGGAAAAAAAAATCTCCAACTTCAACAAATAATTCTATATAATAAACAATATAATACTATTTCGTTTGCATTTAACAGTCACCAGTGTACATTACAATCAAATAAAACATGCATCACATGTACAGTACTCGAGAAAAAAACACAAACATGAGTTCAGATGATAAGTTCAACACATTCTCCAAACAACTGGCTTTTGTTTGTATTTTGATAATTTTAATGTAGATTTGAAATGCATTCTTCTTTCATTTTTATATGAAACTATTATTTATAAGCATACCTTAATTTTTACACTTTAAAATTGGAAAACACAAAAAATTATTCAACCAAATCAACTATAAATATATCGTGTTCAATTGAAATTATTTCCATGTAAATATATAAAGTAAATGAAATGTCTTTCAGTGGCGGATCCAGAGGGGGGGGTTACGGGGTGTGCACCCCCCAACCGCTAAACCACCCCCCACCCCCACCCCCAGCCTCCTTTGGATTTGCAAAAAAAAAGAAAAAAAGAAAAGAAAAGGAAAAGGAAGATAGAAGAAAGTCTCAAATTCTGTTGTATTTTAACTAAAGAAAATGTTCAGTGAAACGCTAATATGTTGTAATATATAAAGAAATTCGGTTGTGAATACAAATGAAAACCCATCCCCTTTGTAAGTACAAAATAGAATTTTCGGGTTTGGAGACTTTCTTTTTCAAAAACTTTAAGGTACTATAGTAATTCAGTCATACAAGTACTTTTTCCCAAATTGATCAACCTCCCACTTTTAAAGTCCATAATCCAACCGGTATCCTATCGAGTTATGTAACTAGATATGTATAAGTTGAACTTTCGGGGTCGGAGATATATTTTCCTTTTTTTCAAAAACTTTCAGGTACTATAGTACATGTAATTCATACAAATACTTTTTCCCAGGTTGTTCAACCTCCCGCTTTTAAAATCCATACTCTACCGGTGTCCCATTGAGTTATTAAACTACTTGTTTGTGTAAAACGTACGTTATAATAACTCTTTTACCCTTCACCCCCCCCCCCCCCTTTTTGAAAAATCCTTCAACCCCCCTTTGAAAAATTTCTAGATCCACGCCTGTCTTTCATCAGGAAAAAAACCCTTGAATGACATAATGACCCTATCTTAATTCCAAAAGCCGTTACTCAATTGACATGAATTTAAAACCTCGGTAAAACACTTTAGTTCATCATAACAATGAACTTTCGAGTTAATGTCACAATGAACGTGATTCGTTTTGATGCATTTTCACTAAATGATATACACGGCAAATTAAAAACTTCTTTAAACAGGAGCCTTAAATTAAAAGTGCAAAGTGTCCTTAGTATAATAGAATAGAATGTAAGATTATATTACTTTTGATGGTTTTATCCCATTCGTAGGGGGTAGACACTACGATATTTCCATTAAACTGCATATATACTGTGTGTGATGCAAATTTCGAACTTGGTAAAGTTTGGCTAAGTGTTTTCAGACAATAATGCTTAGATGTGAAAGCACGAACGGATAATGAGTGTTGATCGGCGACGGACAGATCAGATACGACAAAGAGTAATTTATTTTTCGTTGGTGACCTAAGAATATGCATTGTGATTAAACGTTACGGGGATTTGGATTGAAATACAATCTGGTAACTTTTTATCCTTTCAAATGTGGATTGGAAAAATCAATTCTCATACCAACAACTTTATACAAATTTAGATCTTTATATATACATCAAGGCTGAGTAAATCGTCATCAGTCACAATAAGAAAGAAATAAAAAAAAAATTCATAGATATCATTGTTTTTTTTAACCCTTGTTATTTTTAGTCTTTTACACTTCCAAACAGGTTCATCCTTTTTTTCAAGTTCACGCATTCACAGTTCTTCTTAAGAAATTATATTGTATTATTTGATTTACTCTAAGTCGTTTTAAATTTCATAACAAAGAGAACTCATCCAACCTGTGTCAATTAAATGTTTTACTTTATATGATAATTAAATCTTTTAAAGCATCAAGATACGTATTATCAATTCCATAAGTTAGGACCTGTGTAGTTGTAGAACATTCAATGATGATATCATCATAGGAAGACGACGATTTACTAGTATTTTCATTGCATTCATCAATTATCATGTCATCATCCCCTATTACTTTGTTAAAGTCTAAAGTAAGGGTTAGAATGTTACTTAGGGTTTTCTACGGGATATAGGAGTCTAGCGATAGCGAGACTTCTATGTCCCGTAGAAAACCCTAATTAACATTCTAACGCACTTAAAGGACAAGGTTTACTCGAGACAAAACCATTAAATCAGTGTCAAATTAATCAGCATCTCTGATGCCATTTTCTGATTCATACAGAATTGGGGTTTACCAGTCATTTCTATCACAATGTCTGAACAGGATAGCAGTTATTCAGATCTCATAGACCTTGCAAAACTTTTCTTTATTTGATGGAGATGACTTTAATGCTGATATAATTCCTACTCAGGAGTTATTTTTAAAAAGAGAACAGAATGACAGATATGCTGCACCAATATCTGGAGAAGATTTGCAGAAGAAATTCATACAAAGTGTTCCTAAAAAAACAGAGAAAATAATAGATGGGCTGTTAAACTTTGGAAGGACTGGTCGCTGCACAGAAATACATTACCTGAAACCTACACGGAGAATCCATCTTTTTTTCCAATACCTGTTGAAATTTCAACTGCAACTATTGAAGAACTTCAGTTCTAGATGCCGCGTTTCATAAATGAAATCAGAGGAAAGGATGGTACTAACTACCCACCAAATACCCTTACGAATATTGCAGCAGGAATTCAGCGTTATTTAAGAGAGGAATGCAACCGTCCTACTGTTAATTTTCTAAAGAAAGATGACCTCACCTTTGATTTCTTTAGGAAAAGTTTAGATTCAAGGATGAAAGAATTAACGAATATGGGCGTGGGCACAAAAGTGAACCGAGCAGATCCTGTCTTGCTCCAAGATGAAGAACAGCTATGGAAATCCGGGGTTCTGAACCAAAACACCGCTCAAGGGCTTTCAAATTGTGTATTTTTCTACAATTGCAAACTGTTTGCTTTTAGAGCAAATGACGAACACCGAAATTTAGATGTCTCTCAATTTTCCATCAATTATGACCATGAATCTGGTTTAAAATACTTGGAATTTAAGGGAAGATCTTGTAAAAATGTCCAAGGAGGACTAAAGCACAAAAAGGTTGAAACCAAAAATATTAATCATTTTGAGCAGCCTGAAAACAAGCGTTGTGTGGTATAAAATTTATGAAAAATATCTCAGGTTGATTCCTTATTCTGGTGCATTCTACAGGAGACCTGTAAGGTTCCTGGAAGGAAATGTTCTTAAATTCAGTTCACAAGTAATCGGTGAAAAGAAATTGGGTGGAATGTTGAAAAATCTGTTTTCTGAAGCTGGAATTGACACAACTGGAAGGAAAATTACAAATCATTCGGGTAAAGTAGGCTGTTGCACATCTCTATTTAATAGCGGTTTTGATGACCAAACTGTTCGATCTAGAAGCGGTCACAGGAGTTCAGCAGTTGAACTATACAAACGCCCGCTAAAAGATCTCCAGCTTAAAGTGTCTAATGCCTTGAATGCACCGATGGTGAAAGATGACAGTGATAAGGAAAACTCTGATTAGATAATTAAAAGTAAGGAAACAATTAGTGACAGTAATTGCAGTAAAGTCTTAACATTAATTGTTCCCAATAAAATTGAAACACTTGTAATTGAAAAAAATGGAAAGAAAATCAAGCTGCCATTGGAACAATTCTAATTACTGTGCATATCTTTAATTTCTCGTTTTGTGTTTATTGAATATAATTTGTCTATATTTCAAGAAATATTGTCATTATTTTTTGTGTTTCCTCTCGACAATCATAGCCTTAAATTCACTGAGTCTACATTCCATTGAAATGGTAAACCACGCCTCTGCTCCAAATAGGTCACCCTTTCTGTGGAACTTAGAGTCAGTGAATTCAGGGCTATGATTGGTCGAGAAGTAAAGCTTGTCCTCTAAATTTCTATATATTATACGAATGCCATTGTTTATCTCTGATGTTCCCCATATTTTCTGGTGAAATAACAGGGTCTGTGTAAGTTTCCAAACAATTTTCACCTGAAATCTCCAGCTCTAATTTAGAACTTCTTTCTGGTTTACACGAAATATCTACCACTTCTAAACATGCATCAATTTCCTGATACTCCGACACAACATGCTTATACACGTGACCTTTCTGACCTTTGTCTTTATCATTCTCTAATCTGTTATATTGCTTTTTATCGTTGTCGCCTGATTTACTTGCAGCATCATTAGATACATTGATTTCGAAGTTATCCCCCTCTTTTCTTCTTGATATCTTTCGTCGTGCAGATTTTGATCTCAAACGAAGTTGTAAAATGATAACTATCAGTAGAATAGCTATCAGCAATCCCACTGCAGACAGTAAATAATTACTGTTGAACTTTTCTGTCGTGAATATATCAGAAATAGATGAAGTTGATTGTATCTCTGATAAATGCAAAATTGTGCTGATTTTTATTGATGGATAAGGTTTATTAGTTGTAGAAATTGAATTGTTTTCACTCTCTTCAGTAGAGATAGGTATCAGGGATTTTATTGTTTCTGGTGACTTTGTTGGTAATGAAACATGTGAAACCTGTATTGTTGACCCATTTAACTCTTTATGACCTGTTTTTATAAAGGAATGATATTGAATGAAAATAATTTATCATTCATAAGTACAAAGGATGAAAATGAGGAATCGTAATAAATGTCATATTAAGTTAACTCAAATATATGAGCTGGACATAAACACCTGGAAATTCCAAAGGTAGGATCAGGTGCCAGAAAGGATTCAGCATGCCTAGTGTCCGGTCACATGAAAAGTCTAAATTCACTTATACAAGTAAGACACTGTGTTATGGGTCAGAATAACCCTAAATGCCAGCAAAGATCAATAACACAATTTAAACTTAACAATAATTTATTTACAGTAATATATTATAAGTATATGAAACATAAAGTACAAATTTAGCAAGAATCTAAAAATACATACATCAGAGTGTCCGTTGCTGCACACAATGTCCCAGTGAAAATATGTCCCAGTTGTAACTCAATGGTGCTCATACGACAAAAGGTACCTATGCATCGAATTGACAGGGTATTTATACAGTATCATAAATCTAGAATATTCTAGAAGTTGTTAAAACATGATTTTACTGGAACAATCTGGACATACACAAAATTCAGGAATGTTCTAGAAAAAAAATGACCGAACATGTTGACCACTCTGGAATGTTCAAGAAACTTAATGTTACTAATAATATACATGATGAAACAATACACTCCTCACAACACCTCCCCCCTTAAAAAGTTTCAATGTCAATGAAAACTTATATTGTCAAAATGAAATATATCGACATTAATACAAAATCATATATGTTCACGATACTCTGGACAAGGCATCTGCAATAACATTGTCTTTGCCTTTGATATGCTTAATTGTTATGTTGTATTCTTGTAACAACAAACTCCATCTAGTCAGTCTTTGATTCTTGTTTGACAATTTATGCAAAAATGACAGGGGGTTGTGATCTGTATATACAAGAATTGGATGCAAAGTAACATTCAGATAAACATCAAAATGCTGTAAGGCTAACAACAAGGCAAGGCATTCCTTTTCAATGGTGGAATACTTTTGTTGACATTTTGTAAGTTTCTTTGAAAAATAAGAAACAACTCTATCTACCTTATCACTATGTTCTTGAAACAAAGCTGCCCCGATTCCAACATCACTAGCATCAACAGTAAGCTTAAATTGCTTAGAAAAATCTGGAGTTGACAGAACTGGGTTGTTCATAAGGACAGATTAGATTTTATGAAAGGATTTTTCACAGTCCTTTGTCCATTCAAAGTTAACCCTCTTTTGTAAAAGATTTGTAAGTGGACTAACTACTGAGGAAAAATTTGGACAAAATTTTCTATAAAACCCAGCCATGCCCAAAAACCTCATTAATTCTTTCTTGTTTGTAGGAATCGGGAACTTTGCAATAGCTTCCACTTTAGCCATAATGGGTGTAACATAACCTTGACCTACTTTATGACCTAAATACTCTACATAAGCATGACAAAATTCACTTTTTTCAAGGTTCACAGTTAAGTTTGCTTTAGCTAAAATGTCAAATAAAGCACGCATGATTCGGAGATGTTCATCCCATGTGTCACTGTATATGATGACATCATCAATGTAGGCCTCGCATCCCTCAAGGTCTTGAAGAAGGGAGTGAATCATCCTTTGGAATGTAGCCGGTGCGTTTTTCATGCCAAAGGGCATTACTTTATACTGGTAAAGTCCATCTGGTGTAGCAAAAGCAGATATTTCTTTTGCTCTTTCTGTTAAAGGTACTTGCCAGTAGCCTTTCAAAAGGTCAAATTTACTGACAAATTTCGCATTTCCAATGTTGTCAATACAGTCATCGATTCTAGGTATTGGATATGAATCAGTTTTGGTAACAGAATTCACCTTTCTAAAGTCTGTACATAATCGGTACGAACCGTCCTGTTTTGGTACAAGAATACACGGTGAGCTCCAATCACTTTCACTAGGTTCAACAATGTCATTGTCCAACATGTACTGCACTTCCCTTCTTAGGTACTGCAATTTTATTGGATTGAGACGGTACGGATGTTGTTTGATAGGCAGAGCGTCGCCAACTATAACATCATGACAAGCTGTATTAGTTTTCTTTGGAACATCCGAGAAGATTTGATGATACTCATTCATCAAGTTTTTAACTTGTTCTTTTTGGTGAATGTTCAAATGTCCAAGTTTGACATCCAAATCAGCCAGAATTTCTGAGTTTTTCAAGCGAACACTCTGATTACAATCTTTCTCATTCATTTCTACACTTATATCACTTTCAATACAATTTTGAACAGTCTTAGCATTGGCTAAAGTGGAAACTGGTTTTACAGAATTTCGGTCACACCTTTCAAAATACTCTTTTAACATGTTAATGTGACAAACCCGTTTCTCTTTACGTCGACCTGGTGTCTTAACTATATAGTTTACATCACTGATCTTGCTTTCAATTTCATAAGAGCCATAAAATCTGGCCTGTAAAGGATGACCAGGAATAGGTAAAAATACAAGAACCTTATCACCTGGCTTAAACACCCTATTTCTGGCATCTTTGTCATACCACATTTTCATTTTCATCTGAGAACTCTTCAAATTTTCTTGTGCTAATTTACAAGCATTGTAAAGTTTTTCTTTGAAATCAGACACATAATCTAAAAGATTAAGATCACTAGTCTCAGTCAGCCACTTTTCCTTCAACAATTTCAAAGGACCTCTAACTGTATGACCGAACACCAATTCAAATGGACTGAACCCAAGAGACTCCTGGACTGCTTCTCGTGCAGCAAATAGCACAAGATGAACCCCTTCGTCCCATTCTTTTTCATATTGGTAACAATAGGTCTTCAGCATTGTTTTTAGGGTTTGATGAAAACGTTCTAGCGCTCCCTGGGACTCAGGATGATAAGCAGTTGATCTATATTGCCTTATACCCAACTCATGCATGACTTGCTGGAACAACCCCGACATAAAATTTGAGCCTTGATCCGACTGAATTGCCTTGGGTGCTCCTACAAAACTGAAGAACTTGGTTAGGGCCTTCACTATGCTCTTTGCCTTTATTTTCCTAAGAGGTATGGCTTCAGGAAATCGAGTGGATGTACACATAATGGTAAGTAAATACTGGTTTCCAGATCTAGTCCTAAGCAAAGGTCCTACACAATCCACCAACACTCGACTAAACGGTTCTTCAAAAGCTGGAATGGGTTGGAGAGGAGCAGATGGTATCTTCTGATTTGGTTTACCTACCATCTGACAGACATGGCATGACTTGCAAAACTTCGAAACATCCTTTCTTAGCTTAGGCCAATAAAAATGACTCAAAATCCTATTGTAAGTCTTATTGATGCCTAAATGACCAGCCATAGGGGTATCGTGAGCTAAACTCATGACATCTCGACGATAGGCAGCTGGGACCACTATCTGGTGAACAACACGCCACACTTCATCTGGAGAAGCGTCAGGTGGTCGCCATTTTCGCATAAGGATGCCATCTTTCATATAGAAGCATTCTCCAACTTTATTAGCCTCTTCTGGTGGAAGTGCCCTCTTACTAAGTTGAATGATATCTGGGTCTTTATGTTGTTCAGAGAGTAAACGTTCTCGGCTGAGGATGTCCTTGCCTTGGCTAACTAGTGGATGCAACTCATCATCCTCACCACCAAATTTTGGTAAAAGTTCTTTCTTCTCTTGCTTCTTGATATCGTGTGGTTCCATGCTTGTTTGAGTGCCATCAAGGTCAGATAAGAAAGTGTCATTCAAATCAATATCAACAGAGGAATTCGTCTCGTCAAAGGCTTGAGTATGGTCTGCCTCCATTTCTCGTCTTCTGGCCATCGCTCTAGTAACAGCACAGTACGGGACAAGAATGAAATCTTTGAAACAGTTTTAAGAGTACATACTAATGATGCATTGACCTTAAGTATATGTTGAAAGACAAAAGAGATACAAAAAAAGCTAATTTTCTCATTTTTGGAATGACCTTGACCTTTGACCTTAACATGAATTTTAAGGTCAAAGGCCAATCAATTTTATGCAGTTGGTCCCATGTCTCTATGAATTCTTGTTTTGAAATTTTTGAATTATTTGTAAAATTCAAAAAGATTCAGGGGCAATAACTCATTGAAGGGGTCACCGAATACTTTCACAATGAATAGATTGAAGAGTCCCCAAAATTAGTCGAAGACATTCGTAAAGGTTTCATACCTCTGCGGTTTACGGTTTCTGAGGAGTAGGATAACAAGCATTTCTTGCGAAAGGGGCAATAACTTTGAAAGCGGTCGAGGTTCATTTACGCAGGGTCAACTGCAAACATCTTTTACGAAGTACATTCTTATAGACTATAAATCTTTTCGATAAATCTTGAAACAAAAAATCACACGGCGGAAAAATAATAAAAAAGGAAAAGAAGAAACAGAAGGAAATTAATAGGTCTTTCCACAGAAAGGTGGAAAGACCTAACTAGTAAACTAATTGTTCAGAGAACAATAAGACGTCTTTCCACCTGTTTAAGTGTTTCAATATCATTTGGGCTGAAAAAAAGTAGAAAAAAAGCAAGAAAATAAATAAAACAGCAAAATTCTCATTTCTGTACTAGGATTTTAGATAGGGCTCGGAGTTGTTATAAATGTACCGTAAACAGACGAGTCGACTCGGGGATAACCACGGATTCATTGACTACGAAAAGAGAGCACGTTAAAACACTGTAACACGCTCCTAGGTGTATATATGAGCTTGAATGAGATTGTTTTCGAGTTAAGATGTAAGGGGTAGGGTCTAATTAAAATTATGATATACCTATTAATATGAATAACATGCATTTGATCTGCGCATCAAGACGGAAGCGTAAGTGGAAACGTCGTGAAATTTGTCCCATGTGTACCTGCATCATATGTGCATTATACATGATTTGAGTTGTTTTATGTTTGAAATGGATGGCGATAAATTATTTAAGAGCATGTGAAAAACATAAGCGAGAGATGCAAGGCAGTTTGTATTTATGGAAAAGGAGAACAGAGAATCGGGTTCGGGTTTTAACATTCCTTACCGAAATAGGCAAGAAATTCAAAGTAAGTAGCATAAATAAAATTCCAAACATGTAATTCTAGATGGGAAACACAGGGAAGAAACGTGTATTTCTTTTTACTCTCCTGAAAGTCGCTATTTCTTGGGATTATGTTTTTCTAGAAAAAAAAACCAAATTTCAAATGAAATCAAGATTCATTCAATTAATATTAAATCCAAATAAAATTGAACTAAATTCCATACACTAAAGAAAGCAAGAATACTTGGTATTAAAATGTCGTAATAGAGCAGGAGAATCGAATGATATTAACAAAAATTGCAGAAATAGCCAATACGGGCTTTAATTAATTTTTATGCTCAGCAATAACTAAATTTCAGACAGAAAAAAAATGCAGATTTTGCCGATTTTCACTAGTATTTCATTATATTTCAGAGACTAACCTTAAAACTCTCAGGACAATTTCTTTAAGTTCTCTTCTTGCTTTTACTCCGAATCTTATGTCGATATATCGTATCGTTAGACTTTTAGACATTTTTTCTATGCTGCTGTTGATTCTTTTTTTTAAGAAAGGAAGGGGGGGGGGGTTATAAGCATTTGTAAGAGTAAGGGTTGCAAATACCTCAACGACCTTAAGCTTGATTGTGACCTTTGGGTCAATAGGGGGTCAAAGGTCAAGGTCATTTATCAAGGTCAAAGGTCAAGGTCATCCATAAAAAGAAAGAAAGAGTGAGAGATAAACTTGAGATTAACACTTGAAGATGAATCTAGATAAAGGTAATGAATATTTCTTTATTACTTTTTGAGTAAGGGGTCAAGGTCAAAGGTCAAGGTCAAATATCAAGGTCAAGGTCATTTGGATTTTTTAAAAATAGCTTAATCGACAATTTCTCTAGTATTCCAATGACCCTGACCTTTGACCTTGACCTATACTTCATGGTCAAAGGTCAAAAGATCTCATGCAGTTGGGCCCATGTCTTTACGACAGAATTCGACTTGTCGTTAAGAAGTGTTTAGTTCTTCGTAAACATCATCAACTGGCAGGGGCAATAACTACTTAAAATGGTTTACGAATTCTTTTGCACTAATGGAATAAGAAGTGTTCCAAATTAGTAGCAGACATTGTTGAAGGTTTTGTACCTCTACGGTTTACGGTTTCGGAGGAGTAGCGATAACAAGGGTTTACACTGAAGGGGGCACTAACTTTTAGAGGGGTCAATCTTAGGGGACAAGAATGAAATCTCTAAAATGGTTTTAAGAGTACATATTGAAGATGCAAAGATGTTTAGAATTTCGTTAAGAACAAAAGAGCTATTAAAAATGCTTAATTTTACAGATTTTGAATGACCTTGACCTTTGACCTTGACCTAGATTTTAAGGTCAAAGGTCAATGAATCTTTTGCAGTTGGTCCCATGTCTATACGCCTTGTCGTTTTAGAAAAGTTCTTGATATTCGTAAACATTACAAACATTCAGGGGCAATAATTTGTTATAAGTACAAAGCTTAGGAATCCTTTCGCAATGTTTGATTGGAGAGTCTACTAAATTAGTCGTAAACATTAATTTAGGTTTGGAATCTCTGCGGTTTACAGTTTTGGAGAAGTAGCGATAACAGATATTTCTTGCAAAAGGGGCAATAACTTCGAAAGGGGTCAAAGTTCTAACATAGGGTGTCGTTTTTCGGAATAACTTTTAATATCCAGTATCATGAACTATAAAGTTTTTCGATAAGTCTTTCGGTGTCAAAACATAAGGTGAGAAATAAAATAAAAACCAGAAGCATTTCAAGAGGTCTTTCCACAGAAAGGTGGAAAGACCTAATAACTAGGAGACTTATTGTTCACAGAACAATAAGAGGTCTTTCCACCTTCATTGAATTTCAAGTTTGTTCTATATCTGACTCCTTAAAATTAAATTCCATGAAAAAGAAACCAATGTGGTCTTAAAGCATAGAAAAAATGAAAATTAAAAAAAATTGGAATGACCTTGACCTTTGTCCTTGAGAAATGTTCAAGGTCAAATGTCAAGGGTAACAATGCAATTGGCCCCATGCTTCTACGACTTATAGTTTTCAAGTTATAATGTTTAATAGTAAGTATAAAGAAGTTAAAGGGAAATAATTCATATAAGGGGTCATCAGATCCTTTAGCACTTATACAGTGAAGTTAGGTCTTAAGACATCAGTGAAGGTTTGGTGTCTCTACAGTCTATGGTTTCGAAAGAGTAGCGATTTCAAAGTTTTCGCACAAGGGGCAATAACTTTTAAAAGGGTCAGTCCTATAGGACAAGAATAAAATCTTTAAAAGAGTATTAAGAGTGCAGGTTACAGACAGAAGGTAGATAGTATATGTTGAAGGATATAAGAGCTATTGAAAGAAATTAATTCCTCATGTTTGGAATGTCCTTGACCTTTGACCTTGAAAATAATTTGAAGGTCAAAGGTCAATGAATCTTATGCAGTTGGTCCCAAGTCTCTATCACTTCTTGTTTTGAAAATTTTTAATTATTTCTAAAATTAAAAAAGTTTCAGGGACAATAACTCATTGAAGGGGTCACCGAAAACTTTTGCAATGAATAGATTCCAGAGTCCTCTCAATTAGTCGAAGACTTTAGTGAAGGTTTCATATCTCTATGGTTTACGGTTTCGAAGGAGTAGCGATAACAAGCATTTCTTGAGAAAGGGGCAATAACTTCGAAAGCGGTTAACGATGAAACATGGGGGGTCGTTTTTCGAAATAACTTTTAATATCCAAAATCATGAACTATAAAGTTTTTCGATAAGTCTTTCAAAAGTCCGGGAAGAAAAATAACTAGGAGACTTATTGTTCACAGAACAATAAGAGGTCTTTCCACCTTCTTTGAATTTCAAATTTCTTTTTATCTGACTCCAAAAAATTAAATTCCTTGAAAAAGAAACCAAAACTGTCTTAAAACATAGAAAAAATAAAAATAATAAAAAAAAAGAATGACCTTGACCTTTGACCTTGAAAAAAATATTTTAGAATTTCTAAGAACAAAAGAGCTATTAAAAATGTCAAAGGTCAAGGGTCACAATGCAATTGACCCCATGCTTCTATGACTTATAGTTTTTAAATTATAAGGTTTAATAGTATGTACAAAGAAGTTAAAGGGCAATAACTCAAATAAGGGGTCATCAGATCCTTTCTCACTTACACAGTGAAGTTAGGCCTAAAGACCCTAAAGACATTAGTAAAGATTTGGTGGCTCTACTGTCTACGGTTTCGGAGGAGTAGCGATAACAAGGTTTTTCGCACAAGGGGCAATAACTTTTAAATGTGTTCATGTTAGGGGACAAGAATGAAATCTGTGAAACAGTTTTAAAAGTACATATTAATGATGCATAGACATAAAGTATATGTTAAAAGACAAAAGAGATATAAAAAATGCTTAATTTCTCATTTTTGGAATGACCTTGACCTTTGACCTTTATATGAATTTTAAGGTCAAAGGTCAATGAATCTTATGCAGTTGGTCCCATGTCTCTACGACTTGTCGTTTTAAAAAAATTAAATTATTTGTTAAATTCAAAAAGTTTCAGGGGTCACCGAATGTTTTTGAAATGAATAGATTGAAGAGTTCCATTAATTAGTCGAAGACTTTGGTGAAGGTTTCATACCTCTAAGGTTGATGGTTTCTGAGGAGTAGCGATAACAAGCATTTCTTGCGAAAGGGGCAATAACTTCGGAAAAGCTGAATGTTCATTTACGCAGGGTCAACTGCAAAAATCTTTTATGGAGTACATTCTTATGGACTATAAATCTCTTCGATATATCTTGAAACTCAAAATCACACAGCGGAAAAATAAGAAGAATAAGAAACAGAAGAAAACCAATAGGTCTTTCCATGGAAAGGTGGAAAGACCTAATAATAAACATAAGCATTTCAAGAGGTCTTTCCACAGGAAGGTGGAAAGACCTAATAAACAGAAGAATATCAATAGGTCTTTCCACAGGAAGGTGGAAAGACCTAAAAAAAGATGAAATCCCCTGATTTATAAGTTGTGTGTTGTCACATTTTGTAGCAATCCGGAATTTCTACAACTTGTGTTGGTTTTATTTTTATATTGATTCCACATTTTCCCTTCGTTATTGTTGACACGGTTTGCAGCTTCTTACCATACCTGTTTACCTCGTTCTATGCAACTTGGGCGCACAATGGAGTAAGTTTTATTGTTTGCGATGCTTAATATCCATTATCAAATCTGTACGGTTAAAGATTTTATATGCATTTGGTCATTATTTTGTAAAACATCTTGGTTAATACTAGGGATGTCAAATCAGTCAATTTTTAGTACTCGGTTACTCGGACGTTTCTCCGATCGAGTACCCGGGTACTCGGTAAAAAGTGTAAAAAAAAAAATATGAACAAGTAAATTGATGACTGTAACATGTGTAAAACATTGAAAACTCTTGTAGAAATAAAACCACATGCTTTGATAGGAGGTTTACCAGTAAATGTATTTCTGATGTAACAATGATAAGCACTTCGTGTCCGACGAAATTTAATATAGCATTTTTTTTTTAATATCAGATAAACAGTATTAAACACAAGAAATAAAACCATAAGTGGTTCACACTGTTTTTTTTTTAAATACTTGTTCCGTAAATTGTAACTCTTGGTTGCGTTTGAAGTCCAGGTATCAGTATCAAATTGAACTTGACCTTGAGTTCTCATAAAAGAGAGGATTTAAGATTTTCGCACACTTTTTCAATCCTACATTATACAGTATTTCGGGACGGTATTTTGTAGGTTAGTGCAAAGATGGACATCAGTTCTTAAAAGCCTTTGTCTTTAACCATTTGTATTGGCGTGTAATCAAACAATTAAAACCATATCAACAATCGCACGTGTAATATTTTTCTCTTTTCTGAGAACTTACGGCTTCTCCGAAAATTGACAAAATTATCTAATTTATTTAAACACAATAGACCTTAAACGATATTCAGTGAAAACAAACAACATGAACAAAGCAAATTAAAAATAATGGTAGAAGACAGCCAAAGGTGAAAAGGCCAGGTAGCAGGTACTTGGTCACAATAGTTACTATATAAACACTGCCAATGGCGATAACGGTCATTTAGAGGTGTGGGAAACCCTAATTACTGTATGTACAAGTACAATGAGCATTTTACGTTTTAAAACAGATTGTTTATTGCATTAATAAATAAGCTACGAAATATTCAAAAATATACATCCGAGTAACCGAGTACCAATTTTAGTATTCGATACTCGGATGTTCGATCGAGTACCCGGTTAACCTGGTACTCGTTGACATCCCTAGTTTATAACGTAGTGTGTGGAATCTATTTTTAGATGACATGTGCGAGTTGCACATTTCATGATTTATAACATTTTGTAGGTTTTATGTCTCAATATATGGCATTTTGGTGTTGTATTACACAGTCACATATGTCTCTAATATTCCAGTAATTTTCTCCTAGTCTTAGTATTATTATTTAATGTGAAATGTAGGGATTTATAGCATTGAAATAGTGCGGGAAATTTGAGGGCATGTTGTAAAACATTGATTGTGTAAAGTTCATAGATAATGCATAAATTTAATGGTATGCTGTAAAACGTAGATTGATCAAGTTAATCAAAATATATGTCAATTGATAATATGCAAGTTTAAGCCTATACAAAGGTTATGAGATAGAGTAATAGTTCCAGTCATTTGTTCTAGTCATTTGTCAGGTTACATATATTTACTTTTTGCCTGAAATGTCAACTATTGTATTCTCTGTTCTCATTTGATTCATTGTAATGTTTCAGATCTAACCAATATCACCATTTCTATTGTCATCATCTCCACCATTTTCTCACGGAGCAATAAACGGCTAAACTTACTGCTTCACTTGCATTTTTTATTGGAAGAGGGCAATAGGCAGTACAATTAGATTCCATTCTAGCAGAACACAGCGAGATCAGAGATGGGTACAGAAGAGGACAAGGAGGAACGGACAAGGAAATTAACAGAAAAGGGATCAGGACAATATAGTGAAAGGAACTCTTTTTACAGAAACAAGACAGAGAAGGCGTGGGATGATGTTCAGAAAGTTTTGGTAAACCTATATGAAGTGGACGGCAGCACAGTCGACATTATGGAGTCTGACCTTCACAGGCATTACGACCACTACGTCTCAGTGTGTTCGGATTACATTGAATTTCTCAAAGGGACAAGAACTGATGAGAGTGACAATGAGTTGTGTTTACTCGAAATAACTTTATCAAACTGCGCAAGGATGTTCAAATCTGCTTTGACGCAGATCAAAATAATCAGGAACGCAGATGCGAAATCTATTGCGAACACCACTGCTGAATCTTCTGCCTCACGGGAAACAAAAGTTCAAATTATGTTGGAAAAAAATAAAGGCAAAGGTAAAGTTGGCTGAAGAGGAAGCTGGAATTCAAAAACAATTGGCAGAAATTAGACATAAAAGAGAGGAGGAGAAGTTGAAGGCAGAATTAAATGTTATCAGTTTGAAAAAGGAGGCCATCGAATTAGAAGCGGAAGCAAGGGCTTCATCAATTGGAGAAGATCGGGACAACTCTCCCCCTCCTCCTATGCGATTACCAATGGAAAAGAGTCGTACTGAACGATATGTGGCTGAGCATTTTCATAATCCTATAGTTCATCCTTTACATTATGGACCCTCCAACTCGCCTTACATCAAATCAGACCCCTGTGACCGAGATCCGTTTTGTCGTCATACACCAAACAACGATAACAGTGTGGCATCAGAGCTCACATCTTTCCTCCTAAAGAAAGACCTTTTGATGACAACCATATCCACCATTCTCATGTCTCATTCACAACTCACGCATCCAAATCAAATACCTTTTCATACTCGACTGGAAACCAGAAACCTGTCATCGCTAGAAAGACAGATGTAAAGGTCAATGTAAGTAACAGTCCAGACAAAATGTGTCCACTCTCACCTTACTTAGACGAAGATGGTCTGCTGAGTGTTGGTGGCCGATTAAATCGCCTTCGAGATAGTCTGGGACTTGCATCTACGAATCCTGTCATCATATCTAAGGGAGTCGTAGCAATGCTTCTTGTGAAACATTTTCATGAAAAAACCTTTCACCAGGGCAGGGAATTTACAGAAGGAAAGATACGCTCAAATGGTTTCTGGATTATAGGAGCAAAGAGAATCTTTACATTTCTAATTGGAAAGTGTGTCTTATGTCAGAAACTCAGGGGAAAGATGCTAGAACAAGAGATGTCAGATTTGTGACAGATCGTCTGGTTCCTGGACCGCCCTTCACAGCAGTCGGCGTGGATACCTTTGGGCCATGGGACATCACAACCCGCAAGACACGAGATGGAGCCGCTCAAAGTAAACCTTGGGCAGTCATTTTCACCTGTTTAACGACTCGTGCAGTGCATATCGAGCTAATTGAAGAAATGAGCAGCTCTAGTTTCATAAAGGCTTTGAGGCGAGTAACAGCAGTTAGAGGGCCAATCAAAATCTATAGATCGGATCGAGGAACGAACTTTGTGGGTGCGACGGATCAGATTGGTATCGACTCAATCAATGTGGATGGTCCCCACTTCTCCCACATGGGAGGGGTGTGGGAAAGAATGATCGGCATTACTCGGAGAATTTTAGATGGAATACTAGTTCAACAGAAAGCTAAGACTTTTTCCCATGAAATCCTGTCCACACTGATGTCTGAAGTGTCTGCTGTGATGAATTCCAGACCAATCTCAACTATTTCATCTGACCCAGAGACACCGTTAATACTGAGCCCAAACATTCTCCTCACTTAGAAACAAAGTGAAGATTCCCTTACGTTCTCAGAACAACTCTAACTCAAGGATGTCTATAGAACAGACTGGAAACACGTTCAAGTACTCTCAGATCTCTTTTGGAGGAAGTGGAAGGATACCTACTTGAATGAACTGCAACAACGGAGAAAGTGGCACGACAAGAAACCGAATGTAAAACCCGTTGATGTCGTACTTGTCAAGGATGCAAGCCTCGTTCGTTACCAGTGGCCCATTAGAGTAGTGGAAGAAGCCATAAAGAGTGACGATCAGTTGGTTCGCAAAGCTGTTATCCGAATACATCGCGATGGAAAAAATGTGTTGTATACTAGACCTATCAATGAGCTTGTTTTGTTATTAGATGATTAGTTTGTATGCTTAGTGAATATAGGAGTTTTTAGTTTAGATTGTTATATCTTCAGATATAAGACGGGGAGTGTGTTGTCACATTTTGTAGCAATCCGGAATGTTTACAACTTGTGTTGGTTTTATTTTTCTATTGATTCCGCATTTTCTCTTCGCTATTGTTGACACGGTTTGCAGCTTCTTACTATACCTGTTTACCTCGTTCTCTGCAACTTGGGCGCACAATGGAGTAAGTTTTATGGTTTGCGATGCTTAATATTCATTATCAAATCTGTACGGTTAAAGATTTTATATGCATTTGGTCATTATTTTGTAAAACATCTTGGTTTATAACGTAGTGTGTGGAATTTATTTTTAGATGACATGTGCGAGTTGCACTTTTCATGATTTATAACATTTTATAGGTTTTATGTCTCAATATATGGCATTTTTGTATTGTATTACACAGTCACATATGTCTCTAACATTCCAGTAATTTTCTCCTAGTCTTAGTATTTATTATTATTTAATGTGAAATGTAGGGATTTATAGCATTGAAATAGTGCGGCGGGAAATTTGAGGGCATGTTGTAAAACATTGATTGTGTAAAGTACATAGATAATGCATAAATTTAATGGCATGCTGTAAAACGTAGATTGATCAAGTTAATCAAAATACATGTCAATTGATGATATGCAAGTTTAAGCCTATACAAAGGTTATGAGATGGAGTAATAGTTCTAGTCATTTGTTCTAGTTATTCGTCAGGTTATATTTATTTACTTTTTGCCTGAAATGTCAACTATTGTATTCTCTGTTCTTATTTGATTCATTGTAATGTTCTAGATCTAACCAGTATCACCATTTCTATTGTCATCATCTCCACCATTTTCTCACGGAGCAATAAACAGTTACACTTACTGCTACACTTGCATTTTTTATTGGACGAGGGCAATAGGCAGTACAAGTACAGTAGACAGTACCCATTAAAATATTTATAGAACCATTTTATTTAAAAAAATAAAACCTAGTCATTATTTTCATGTGGCATTAAGCCGTGAACTCAACATGTGCATATAGCAAAACAGGTTTTCAGTTGCCATGCTCTCGAAGCCCGTGATCGCTGTTGTAAATGACCTTAATCACAGTTGAAAGGCGGAAAGAAGATTCTAATGCATTTTTAATGGGTATTTCTGAGCACACATTTAACAAAGGATTTTAAAAAGAATTGAAAATTAAGCATTTGCTTAAACTAACATTAGATTGAAGGTCACAACAAAAGATGAAAGACTGTACTAGTAATTTAATTAACACCCCCCCCCCCCTCTTTTATAAAAATGTGGTCGTCAGTGCATGTGAATTAAAATTATAAAATCCATTTATTTGACAATAATGAGTAACAAGTTTTATGTATTAAAAAGGATAAAATGACACTTCGTTTCAAATGTAAAGACAAGAGCGGAGTCCTGATATATTTTTGCTTTACATTAAAAAAAAATAATACCGGTATTTCTTTCTTTCTTTGAGAAAAATATTTAAAAAGCCATGATCGCGTTTATAGTATATTGAATTGAATGCCCTTAAAAGAGTTGTACATAGCTGATTAATTTGAACACATTTTCAATAGAAGGAAAAGAAATCAAACAAATATAAATTATACATAACACTTTCATTTCATTTTGTTGTTCCATTTTTTTTTTTTTTTTTACTCCTATAATATCACAAGCATAACTAATTATGTTCCCCAAACGAAGTTTGGGAACAAATTGATTTTACTCGGTTTCTTAATATTTTTATTATTATTATTATTATTATTATTATTATTATTATTATTATTATGTTCCCCTAACGAAGTTGGGGAACATATTGTTTTTACTCTGATTTTTATTATTATGTTCCCCGAACGAAGTTGGGGAACATATTGTTTTTACTCTGTTTCTTATTATTAAGGTCTTCCGTCTTCACGGAAGACCGTATAGTGATTCTACTGTTTCTTATTAGGTCTTCCGTCTTCACGGAAGACCTTATAGTGATGCTACTGTTTCTTATTATTATTAGGTCTTCCGTCTTCACGAAGACCTTATAGTGATTCTACTGTTTCTTATTATTATTAAGGTCTTCCGTCTTCACGGAAGACCTTATAGTGATTCTATTGTTTCTTATTATTAAGGTCTTCCGTCTTCACGGAAGACCTTATAGTGATTCTACTGTTTCTTCTTCTTCTTCTTATTATTATTATTATTCTTTTTATTATTTTTTTGACTTTCTAATTTTGTGCACGCGATTTCTCGAAGACTACTGGGTGGAATGACGTGAAAATTTCAGAAAGGATGTGTCGTAATATGAATTTCATATATCCGGGAGATTTTTTTGAAAT